>NC_133658.1:153132658-153423502 GCF_037893015.1 Macrotis lagotis
GCAGGGATTGGAGGAGGAAAGAAAGGCAAATGTATTAGGTGAAAGGGCATGGTAGAAGTCCAAAATACAACCTGGAAAGCAATAGGCATATAAATATCTCTAAGTCTTTGTGTTATATCATCTTAGAAGCCCCAAGATAGAAGCCTCAAGAGATCCCTGGGTCCAGTTTGTGTCTTCATGCAGATATATTGGTAACCATCATCAGAAGTTTGGTTTTTTTTCTTAAAGTTGTATAGGAAAGGGAATTAAGAATCAGCATCATTTGATAGCTTATTTTTGAATGTGATCTCTGTGACTATTAAGAAGCTTTCATATGTCCAGGCAGATTTTCCCTGCTTTATTTCCAGTCATGTATTCCTATGGATACAGAAAATAATCATTTATATCTCTTGTTGTCCAAAATTCTTGATAAACTTGAACACAATAATGAAGTTACCCCAGCAAAGAAAAGCAAAGCCTAGTCAGCATTCCATCAAGAGCAGAGATTCCCAGACCAAATCATTTCTGTTTCCATAGACAACTCCCTGAAATTACAGTGGAATGGAACTATGATAGAGTGTAAGCTCCTGAAGACAAGGACTGTTTCAGTTTTGTCTTTGTATCTGCAGCATCTAGTGCAGTGCCTGAACTATATGGCTCTTGATAAATACCAGGTGAATGGTTTGTTGACTAAATTACAAATGACTATCTGATCTACATTGACAGGGGTTCAGTATATGTCAAGGACACACATACACAGATAGACCTATAAACAAAGACAGAAAGAGAATCAGAGAAAGGGATAGTAAAAAAGAGACAAATAGACCAAGAGAGAAGGAGGGGGAGAGTATCTATGTACGTGTTGGAGGATCTGGGTGGAAAATGGAATAAGTGTGAATAGACAGAGCCAGTGGAAATTTTATGAAGAGACATTTGGCATTCAGAGTTGTTCCTTGGCTTTTTTTTCCAGTCTACAACTTTATCCTTGGTATTGGGTAGAGAGGAGTCATGGATTATTGAAATCCATAAAAGCTACTCATCTCAATCTTATCCAGCATTACTTCATTCCCCTCAACCCTCAAGATAATAATAGTACTAACATTTATGTTGTGCTTGGTAAAGCATTTTTACATATATTATCTCATTTGATTCTTACAACAACCCTGTTAAGTGGAATACTATTATTAGCCCCATTTTTTAGATGAAAAAACCTGAGACTTACAGAGGTCAAGAGACTTTACTAGTTAAGTGTCTCAGGGACAAAGAACAAAATAGATGATTGTGAATTTCCCAGGTTCTTCTTATCCTCTGCATGCTATCTGAATGGAGGTATCAATGAACAGTGAAATGATCTGCTACTGGCAGCATTAGGGAGAGAAGAAAGAGAAACAGGGGATCTGTAAGATGCACAAGCTAGATAATCACTCCCTAAGCAAGCCAAAAACTGTCCTGTGTGTGCTTGTGACTCTATACACAGGTTAAGGTCAAAGTTGCCTTGGGGCTAGTCTTAAGAATATGGTTATTATTAGTCCTTGACTTACATGCATCCAGCTTCCCTATTTTCCTTCTGTACATTAGCCACTCTGGAATAGAAGCCTCAGCCATGTGGTCCAGTGACAACAGAAGCTCCCCTTTCTTTGTAAGCTCCCCTTTCTTTGTGTTGAATGAGATTTCCTTTTCTTTCCTCCCCATCAGTGTTCTATTGCTAGGGTAGATGTAGCATATCAGGGATGGGTAGCCTAGGGTACTGGTAGAGACCTATATCTACCCTACTCCTTGATTCTCTTCTCATGCCAGGCCTAGTCAAGGTGGAAAAGGAAGTGAGTAGGCAGGCAGGCACATTTCTATTCCTTTAGCCCTAGCTCTGGTTCCAAAGATAAGTCTATCTATAATTCCTTTCCTTCCGCTCAACATCATTCCTGTCTTGCTGATTACCTCAGAACCTCCCCCTCCTTCTTAATTTATACAGTGAGGTGGCCAAGGGTGGCTAAAACTAGGATCCCAGAGTCCAATGAGGACCCTTATGTACCAAATTCAGTGTGATTGTTTTGAATGTTCACAAAATTATGCAAATATGACTCAAGCTCCCATCTGGTGACTCCTCTACCAAGAGACCAAGCAAAAAGTACAGATTAAATAGATTCTTCCACTTTGATTTAGACTAATCTGTAATCTCATTGAAGTGCATACTCTCCAAAAAAATTCAGATCTCAACTTATTGAGCATTCTCATCTTGTTCAACACTTGTCTATTCCTTCCTGGAGGTACTCTACAGTCAGGCTTCTTTAATGCCTCCTTTTAGAATGCTTTGACATTGCATGGTTACCCACTTAGCACAAAGCCAATTCGTTGGTTCTCCCTTGTTCTTGCATCATGATCAACCCATCTCCTTTTTTGCTTAATCATCTCTCTAATGATATGTTTTATTATGCTTTCTCCCACATGCTTCTTCATCAGTTAACATATCTTTTCCTACCCACTCTCATTTTCTTGAGTTTATCCACAACTCAGAGCTTTTTTTTTTCAGACTGATATTCTGTGGCTTTCAGCCATCTTGCATCATGAAAAGTCAGTCAAATAGAAGATAAACATTTATTAACCACTTACTATGTCCTAGACACTGTGGCAAATGTTAAGGATACAAAGAAAGGCAAAAGACAGTACCTGCCCTCAGGGAGTTCATAATTTAATCAAGGATACAACTAAACAATTATGCACAAACAAGCTATATGCAAGATTTGGGCAAATTATTAACAGAGGGAAGGCATTGGAATTAAGTAGAAGGTGAATTTTGACTGTGACTGGAAGTAATATTCATGCTAAAGACATGAGTCTTTGTTTCAGGAAGAAGTCTCAAATTTTAAGAGCAAGAAACAACACTTAATTAGGATAGGACAGGAAAGTAATTAACAAGGGGAAATCAAGTAGTAGAATCGTTCTCTACTCCAGGATAAAGGAAGAGTCTAGTTTCCCACAGAGCCACCGTCCCCCTAACAACTCACCCTCTTACAATTGCATCCCAGCTAGAAAATACCATTTAGCATTCCTGGGGACTGATCAACATGTGTGTGTGTGTGTGTGTGTTTTATATATGTATGTGTGTGTATATGTATATATATTTAAAATTTTTAATTTAAAATTCTTTTATTAGTCTGGCCTATATAACCAAATCTTGTTGGTGTACTGTAGACAAGCTCAAGAGAACTTGTCAAGACTTTTTCTCACTTTACTTCTCTTCTCTTAAGGGGGAAGTTCCACCTTCCTTCAATGCAATCCTCCCAATTTGATTAAGGTGGTTGAATTCCTTTCAGCAGCTCAGGACAAATCACTTTTAAGCTTCCATAAACCTTAAGAAGCTAATTAATAAAACTGGAAGGGGAAGGGCTAGTACTTTTACCCTTCATTCCTGCTATTATTTACTAAAGTTCCCTCTATGGCCTAATATTGTTTTTTTTTCCTTTGAAATACAGACTAATTTTACTTCAGTCTTTTAAGATATTAGCACCTTTGGAATTGGGGAGGGAAGAAGAGACAGAATTTGGAACTCAACCTTTTAAAGATAAATGTTGAAATTTGTTTTTGCATGTAACTGGGGGAAAATAAAATTAAAAAAAGATATTAACACCATTGTTTGACCTTATCTTTTCCTTTGGGATCCAAATGAAAAAAATACAACTGAGAGTCAATAGAAGGGAATCTTTTTACCTTTGTTTATTTCTCTTGCACTCCTAGTAAATATGACCTCCAAACTAGGGTTTATATGGACAGGAGCATAGAAAATAAACATAAGAATATGTTGAATTCTGAAGGTCCTGGGGAAAAAATTCTGGCTGAAGAAATAGGTGATAGCAGGAAATATCAGACATTAGACCAGTCCCTAGGTTTGGAGGAAGTAGGGAAAGAAAGTGACCAGGGAGCCACTGTAAGAGAGTTTGGTGGATAAGATAACAGTGCTGTATTTGGAGTCAAAGTCTGGGTTCAGATCATAGCACTATGACTTCCTACCTGTGTGATTTTGTACAAATCACTTATTCTCCTTAGTTTTCAGTTTCTTTATCAATGAAAGAAAGAGATTAGAATAGATGGTCCCTGAGATCCCTTCCAGCTCTAAATTTATGATCCTATCATATGACCAAGAGATATTCTAGAGGCTTAATGTTGGTGAAAGGTCCCAGACCATGCTGCTCTACCTTGAAGTCCAGCTCTACCTGTGACCCTTCCTTACCTTACATAGCTCCATCTTACCTTACCACCCAAGCCATTTCCTTCCTGCAGAAGCTCTTGCTCCAGGTCACAAGGTATATACCAAATAGAGTAGGCTGGAAAATGGGGGAGTCTTGGCTCCTTCTGCCAAGTTAGTGGGAGGCAAACCCCAATTCCCCTTTAAGGTAGAGGAGATTCCCCTCCTGACATCTCAAGCGAAATCATTTTTTCCTGTAGAAAATAGGGTGGTGAGGTTGTGCTACAGGTTGTGTAGCATCATTAGCATATTACTATACTTCAGGGAAATCATGAGTTAAATATGTTTGGGGTGAGCTAACCCATTATCAAGATGCTTCTTTCTTTCTATCTTGAGAAGACCCTGTGCTAGCTGTCTCAGGCTTTGAAAATCCTAGTCACCTCCACATCATGATGAGGAGCTCAGTCCCTTTATAAACTGAGGATAGCCCATATTTTTATTAAACTGAAGAAAAGAACAGAAGGACAAACTCAGCAGATGGAAGTGAGCTCTTCCCACTTGGCTTACATGTGATGGATTTATTTAGCATCAATGCAGAAATGAGTTATAGGAAACAAAGTTCTGGACTTGGAGTCAACAAGACTTAGATCTCATTTCTTCCTCCACTACCTAGGAGCTCTAGCTCTGTGTAAGTCAGTGCTCTTAGCCTTAGTTTCCTCATCTGCAAATGGGGATAGCCATAGCTATATTGATGTCACAAGACTGACAGGTCATACCAGCTCCAAACCATGTGACCTCCCACTCTGATTCCCACACCCTCTCCCCATCAGAACTCTGGATTCCACCCCAAGAACAATCCACCAGGACCATGCCAGACCTCCATTACTGATAGCAATCCTCTTCCTGCCGACTCTCCTTTGATATATTGTCTTTTCCCCTTGAAGTCAGAAAGAATCTTGCTTGTTTTTTATTTGTATAGTCAGGGCTTAGAATAGTGACTTGTTTCTAATAGGCACTATCTATCCATCCATCCATCCATCTATCAGTAGCTAATTATTAAATATTGTAAAGTCCTTTGCAAACATTAAAGCATTATGTAAATGTTGTTGTTGGTTGTTTATTATTTGTTGTTGTGAATGTAGCATATAAATGTGATGAAAACACTTGGGTCTTAGCCAAACTGTCTCTCAGAAAGCCTAACTCAGTGATTCCTCCACAATAGGGTTAGAATAAATGTTTGATAAAATTGTTGAATTATTTGTCAAATAACACGCTACCTTTCCAGAAAAGGTCTTGGATTAAAGTTTGTTGGGTCTGAAAGAAGGGATCTGGTGATTAAGAGGAAGCTCCTTGCAGGTAGAGAGCTAAGAATAGAAGTACACAAGTTCTTTTGTCCTTGGGGTCTTGTTTTGTTTTCTCTTCAATCATTAATTCTTTTGTGGATGGATGTGGTCAGCATATGGTGGTTGTAGAATCAAGAGCTTGGCTCTTGAAGTTCCTGGGAGTAAAATCGGAACATTGGTAGGGAGGGACTGACGCAACACCATATGTTCAAAACAGTTCGTAATCCCATGGAGTGTTAGAGCTGGAAGAGAACTCAGATTTAATTCAATTCCCTTATTTTTTAAATGAGGAAACTTATATGAGGAAAGTCTAGAGGCAGTTGAATTGTTTGGTGGATAGAACACTGGGCCAGGAGCCAGGAAAACCTGAGTTAAAATCCAGCTTACTAGATCTGTGACCCTAGACAAGTGACCCTCACTTAACTTCTGTCTTCCTCAGTTTCCCCAACTATAAAAAAAATAGGGATAATAAAAGTTCCTAATTCTCAGGATTGTTGTGTGAATCAAAAGACAATATTTGCAGTATCTGGTACATTGCAGCACTTATTCCTTCCCTCTAGAGACTTGCCCAAAGTCAAACAGCTAGTTAGTGGCAGAGTGAAGGATATTCTGTCTCTTTGCCCAGTGTTGCCTTCTCTGGTCCAACCCTGATTCCTTCATCAAAAGCAAGCAAACTTTTTCTGGGGAATGTTGAAGCTCTCTTGTTGGAGGCTGTCCTGCTGAAAAGCCAAAGTATCAAAAATGCTTAGGATCATAGACTTTAGAATCACCTACTCCAGCTCCTTAATTTTTTACAGATAAGGAAATTGATACCCAGAGAGTTAAATGATTGGTGCAAAGTCACCAAGGAACTTTGTTAGCCAAACCATAATTAGTCTTAGCAATGCCTAAACCATTGTTTTTTTTTTAATTGCACTGTGTTGCCTTTATCTTCATTCTTTCTTCACTTTTCCCTACTGTCTTACAAATAAGTCACTAAGTCTAGGCATCCCAGCAGGATAGATTTGCATGTGAAAAGGATCCTAGAAGTCACCCAGGTCTACCTTCTTTATTTATATATGAGAAAAAAAAAGATTGGTTTTCCCAGAGTTA
The DNA here is from genome assembly GCF_037893015.1 of Macrotis lagotis. NCBI lineage: Eukaryota > Metazoa > Chordata > Mammalia > Peramelemorphia > Peramelidae > Macrotis > Macrotis lagotis. The sequence goes on from NC_133658.1 coordinate 153,139,253, forward strand.
TAAAGGATTTAAGTGGCAGAGCCAGAATTTGAGCCCACATCCAGCATTCTTTCCAGAGGATGGGTGGGTAGTGAGATGAGGAGGGGTTAAGGAAGGCAAATTAATCTTATTCATCAGAGGTGGGGCACCTTTGTGAGTTGTATTAAGTATTATTGGTAGTCTCTGACTTAGGGAAATCATAGATTCATAGATATGGGGAAAGTATAGAGATAAGACAGAAGGAAGTGGATAGTAAAGGAGTTTTCTCTCTGTGGGAAAATTAAGGCAGCCCTTGTGAGGCCTGAGGGAAAGCACCCATCAATTGCCTTTCAGCATCTGTTTTTCCCTTAGACAGTTCTCAAATGAGTAGGAGCCAGTCCCTGCCTTATTTGGTGTCTGCAAGGGCCAGGGTCTGGTGGCTTCATTGGAGACAGTTCACTGATGGCAGCCTTGAGAGAAGCCTGTCCTCGAATGACCTCCAGGCGAGGAATCCCATTTGTCCCGAGCCAATTGCATTGTGATCTGATGATGCTGAAAGGAGAGCCAAATAGCTGATCTCATGCAAAGCCAACTGAATGCCATGAAGCCAACATTCTGATTTTTTGCTCTTGGGGAGAAGAGGGAGTGGGAGAGTGCATTTGCTTTGGGGGGGGGGGTTGAATTCAGAACATCATTTGTGAGCAGAGATAGCATTGTTGGTTAGGGAAGATCAGCAAACTGGGGGCATCTGTCAGTTCAGGAGCAAAGCGATTTGCTGGCTGTCAGCCCACTGCCTTATTAAAAAGCACTTCTCTTGGCATCTCAGGTTCTGGGAGTCTGCATCAAAGTACCGTATATACTCCTTTAAAAGCTACCTCCACATTTTACATGCCCTTTTTCAAAGCCAAGAGGGTTTTTTAAGGTCAGAGCCTGGTGAACTGAGCTCTGATTCAATCCAGGCCTCAGGAAAGAGAGGCCTACAAAGGCTCCAGGCCTTTGTTCCCTGATTTCATCAGCATGGGCACACCTTCCACTGCTGCAGGTTGTATCCCTCCTCAGTTTTGTAGAGGGTCTCTGAGAATTGCTAAGACTGAAAACCTTATCACCCTGCAGACAACCTGGTAATAAGTCTCTAGGAATTTAGTTGAGCTAGTCCTCTGACAATAGGCCTGCAATCTGTTGCCAGATTGCTGTGATGGCACAGCCATCTCATACCCAGGTTCACCTAATGCCACTGCCAGGAAATGTGTTGCAGGGGTCAATCTGATTTCAAATACTGCTTCTGTGAGGTACTTACTTCCTATCTGACTTTAGCAAGTGAGCTGGAACTCTCTAGCCTCAGTTTCCCAATCTAAAAAAAAAAGGGAGACTATTAAATAGTTTCTAAAGCCCCTTCTAGCTATAAATCTATGGTCCTCAGAAATATGAAAAGACTTTATCATAGGATATAATTGCATAAAATCATTTTTAAAACTCATGGAAGAACTTTTCCCTAATGATTAAGGCATTATACTAGATTCATATAGATCAGAGGTTCTTAAGCTTTTTGGTGTTATGACCCCCCCCCCCATTGACAATATGGAAGAGACAGTGGGTCTTGTCTCAGAATCATATTCTCAAATGCATAAAATAAAATTCGGATTATAAAGTATATTGAAATAAAGGAATGTTTTTCCAATGAAGTTTATTGTGGTAGAGATAAATGAGCCAGCCTCCTAATTAATCACCTTACTTAGCATACGCTCTTCAACTGACCTGTTCTGTTCCTCCAGTCATTTCTTTCCTTTGTGCTCATTTAGGTATATGATATAAGGTTCATTGCAATTAGCATGATATAGTGTAAAAGGCTCTAGAATTAGATTTGAATTTTAACTCTACCCCATTTCCTGCTCCCTTTGTGACCCTGGCCTAGTCACTTAAATTCTGAGTGTCTCTGGTTCCTCAAATGTAAAATAGAGTATTGAACTAAATGAATTCTGAATGGAATATATCATTAAGACAAAACATCTATAACCCCCTATAGTCCCTTCTGCTTTAAATTTTTTCTTCCTCTGCATACTCATTCCCTTCTATCAGCTTATATAATTGAAAGTTAACTCTAATCTCATAAATGAAAACATTTGTAAACAACAATAATGTGTTTAACATTTATATAGCAATTTAAAGTTTACATGTTATCTCATTTGTTCTTCCCATCAGTCCTGGAAGGTAGGTGATAGTATTATCCCTATTTTACAGATGGAGAAACTGAGGCAAATACAGAACCACCAAGCTATTATTATATGGGTTTGAATTTGAATCCAAGTTTTCCTGAATTGTTGGTTCAGAGTCTTAATAACAATTCACATTTCTAGAATGTATTATATTTATATCATTTTTATTATTATTACTATATTTAATTTAATCTTGTGAAGGAGGTGACAATCATTATAGTGTCTATTTAGAAATGAAAAAAGAATTTCTGAATAGGCAAATTACTTATCCAAGTTTACACCACACATCAATTTTGGAGTTAAGACTTTGATCCAAGTCTTTTGACATTGAGTCAAAAAGTCATTACTCTTTACATTAGACTGTACTGTTACTATTATTCTGAAAACTGAGAGTTCCCTGGGCTCTGTGAGTCTTAAGTCTGCTCCATAAGCAGAACTAGCCTTAATCTGTCAGGCATCTTTGAATAACAAAGCTCTTATCAATTCCAAGTTCTTCTGCATCTAGGTGTCTTCCCCAGTAGTCTACTTCAAAGGGCTAGTGTGCTTTGTGAACCACAAAGGGATACATAATTAATGATAAAAGTTGGCAGTAATATAGTACTTAATATTTTGCAAAGAACTTTACAAACATCATCTCATTTAAGTCTCACAATAACCTTAGGAGGCAAATGCTATTATTATCTCCATTTTACAGATGAGAAAACTAAAGCAATTTACCCAGATAGTAATTAGATAAGGCTATATTTGAATTCAGCTCTTTCTGACTATCTCTCCCACTGTACCACCTACCTGCCTAAATACAAAGACTATTACTGTTATCCATAGATCAGAGACCTAAAGCTCAAAGAACTAACTTTCTAGTCTAACCTCCTCATTTTATAGATGAGGAAATTGAGGCTCAGAAGGACTAAGCAACTACTTAAATTCACTCAGATTTATAAATAGAAGAGCTGGAGAAGCTAAGTGGCTAACAGTGGATAGAGCACTGGCCCTGGAGTCAGGAGTTCAGATGTGACCTCAGGCACTTGCTAGCTGTGACCCTGGACAAGTCACTTAATCCCAAATGACTCATAAATAAATAAAATAGAAGAGCTAGGACTTCAATCTAAGTCCTAGACTCTTTCTACTGTACCTCATCGTCATTCTTGTACTACTCTATATATTTTTGCTGAAGTTGCTACTTCTAGCCCCAATTCAATTCCAGAAATTAGGAAAGGTTGGGGAGGGGGGAAAATACGTAATAATGTAGTACCTACTTTATGGGAAGCACTGTACTAAGTACTTTACAAATAATAATTTCACTTGATGATAATGACAAACCTAGGAAGTGGATGCTGTTATTACTCCTATTTTGTAGTTAAGGAAGCTGAGGCAAACAGATTAAAGGACTTGCCACAGGTCAAATATCTAACAAATATGTAAATCCAGATTTGAATTTCAGGTCTTGAATTTGACTCCTCAAATTAATCAAATAGTGATTGAATGCCTGCAGCCCTAGGCTAGTTACCAAAGAGATCAAAGATGAGTAAAACACAGCTCCTGACCTCCTTGAACCTAGTAAGAGTGAGTAATATTGGGAAGAGAAGGGCTAGCAATGCTACAGATTTCTTCAGAGTAACAACCCCTCCATTAAGACCAATTATTACCCTCCTATAAGTAAGAGGTTCTGAAGTTGAAAAATTCTTGACCCTGTGATCAAGCTGGTGATGACTTTGCTAATTTAGCTGGGTTGGTAAAATGGACAATAGACATGCCCAGGCCTCTCCTCCTCCACGATTTTTCCATTTCTATAATACAGGGAGACCAGATAGGGAAGCCAGATGCAGCCTAGATTGCAACTATGGAGGCGAAAGGTAAAGTGGGTCTGAATTAGTGATGACAAGTGAGAACAGAGAGAAGGAAATGGGTAAGAGATATTGAGGAAGTAGAATCAATAGAACTTGGCAACTAGGTGGAGAGGAAAGGAAAAAAAAAGGTAAAATATGACACCGAGGCTTTGAATCTGTAGGAGCAAGAAAGTGATGATGCTATCATTGAAAATCAAAATGTATGGAAGAAGGGCAGTTTGAGAGTTTTTCCTTATTAGGAGAGTTTAATTAAGTAATTATTTTTTGGAAAAGTTGCATTTGATCTGACTGGAATATTCAGGTAGAGAAATCTAGTAGGCAGTTTGAAATGTAGGATATAAGTTGGATGACTTATTGAAATGTTTTGCTTGACTATAAATATATAACCTATATCAAATTGCTAGCCTTTTCAATTTGGGGAGGGAGAAAAGGAGAGAATTTGGAACTCAAATTTTATAAATGACTGTTAAAAATTGTTTTCAAATGTAACTGGGGAAAAATAAAATACTAAAGAAAAAAAGAATATTAAGTTGGGCCCAACAAATAAATTTACCTTATACCCCAGGGAATTTGATCAGACCAGCTGATCTTGAGAGTATGGTCTTTGTTTATTCATTTCTAAGGGTTTAGATAGAGTCCAAAAACCTCAGAGAGAAAACTATTTATCAGCATAGTTACCCCACAAATAAAAGGACTGATTTGCTACCCTAAACCCATCTCAACTTTCTCTATAAATATTACACCCATGTGTAAAATATTGACATTTTTCCAAGGCAAATTTCTCCCTGAGAAAGATATGATTCTTGAAATGATCACATACCTACATTTCCAGGACCTAAACAGGTATAAGTCTGCTTTTAGGAAAAAAAAAACAGTCAGTGGGCCTAAAGAAGACTGTTATAGATGACCTTTTTGTACATAATATAATCTATAAATGTAAGCTAGTTACCTTTTGGTAGGGTTTTTGGAGGCCATTTTGTAAATCTGTTGAGAGGATATGTGGTATAAGCCTGAGAATCAGGTCTTTAATTTTGTGATCTTGGTGAACCATAGGAGAGTATAGTTGTGGTTGACAGGTAGAGTGGAGGGGGGAGCTGGTTTTTGGCCTTCATTATCAAAGAAGACCAAAACAACATTACCATGTTAGAGACAAGTTAACAGTTGTCTGTGGCTGATCAGAGCAATACAAACCCGGAATGCTCTTCTGCATGTCAGGAACAAATAATCCATGTGAACATCTGGGGTGGGGACTCTAAACTTACATGTCATGTTTCCTTTGAGCTGCTTCCATTACTGCCTTCCTCGTAGAGCACAGCACCCCCTCTGAGGAGGACATGCCATGCTGGGTGGTCCTGTGCCAGTATCTCCCATGTTATACAATCAATTCCCAAATTGTTCAAGAGAGACCTTTCAATGTTTCAGTACTGTGTGAGTCCTCCATAAAATAGTCTTTTTGGCAAGTATACATTTGGTATTTAAACAATGTTGCCATTCAGTGTAGTTGAGTTCACAGAAATGTTTGAATGCTTGGTAGTTTAGCTCAAGAAAGGACCTGAGTGTCTGGTGTCTTCTCCTGCCAGATGATCTTCAGAATCTTCCTAAGACAATTTAAATGAAAGTGATTCAGTTTCCTGACATGGCGCAGGTAGTCTGGCATACAGCAATGAGGTCAGCATAATTATTGTAGACCTTCAGTTTGATAGTCAATCTAATACCTCTTCTCTCCCACACTTTCCCTTGTAGTCTCCCATATACTGGGCTAGCCCTGGCAATGCATTTGTCAACCTCATTATCAATGTGTACCTCCCTGGAAAGGACACTGCCAAGGTAAATGAACTTATCAATAGTATTCAGAACTCCTCCATTTGCTATAACCATGGTTACACATATGGCAGATAGAGCACCTGTTGTTTTCTTGGTGTTGTTAGGCCAAAGTTAGCACAAGCAGCAGAGAATTGATCCATATTTGATTGCATTTCAGCTTCAGAGTCTACAGTGAATGCACAATTCATCTGCAAATAGAAGATCATGCACCAACACTGTCTTCACTTTGGTCTTGGCTTGTAGCCTTTTAAAGTTGAAGAATTTACTGGCAGTGCAGTAGGTGACCTTGAAGGTGTCATCCTCATTGAAAGCATTTGATAACATGGCTGAAAACATCATGCTAAAAAGCAAGAGAACAAGGACACAGCCTTCCTTGTTTCATTCTGTTGGTGACTGGGAAATCTCGAGAGTATTGTGCACTAATCCAGAACCCAGTCATGAAATTGATACACAATATTGATAAACTTCTCTAGGCAACCAAATTTTGACATAATTTTCCATATACCCTCATGACCTTGGCATCAAAGACCTTGGCCAGATCTATAAACCTTGGGTACAGATTTCTGTCTGTTCCTGGTATTTTTCCTGGAGTTGTTAAGCAACAAATACAATCTCATTCCTTGACCCTTTCCCAAGTCACACTGGTTCTCAGGTACATGACTGGCTTCCAAGTGAAAGGACAGCTTATTAAGGACTCTGGCAAGAATTTTGCCACACCCCTGTGATTGTCAGAAAACAATCTATTCCCTTTAACTTTATAGAGCTGGACAATGGAGGCATCCTTGAACTCCTGGGGGAAAACCTTCTCATACCATATAACCTAGAAAATTTCAGCCAGCATTTATATGAACATTGAACCACCTACCTTGTAAATCTCAGTAGGTAGAAAATCAGCACCAGGTGCTTTGCTACATGAAAGGAGTTTAATGGCATTCAAAACTTCTTCAGTGGGAACTTCAGCTAGGGATGGACTAACTTCAATTTGAGGTAAAAGACCAATGACTTCCACATTGATTGATGATGGTCTGTTAAGGACACTACAAAAGTGTTCAGCCCATCTCTCTAGAATCATTTTCCTAACATTAATCAATATGACTCCAGTAGTGCTGAATATTTGAGATGCACCATGGCTCTTTGGCCCAAAAATAGCCTTCAGGACATCACAAAAATACTCTAGGTTGTTACTCTTTTCATAAAACTGAATTTCATCTGCCTTCTTACTGAGCTAAGAGTCCTGCATCTCTCTAAGCTTCCTTTGGGGTTTACTTTTAATGGAATGAAATGCTTCCTTCTTATAGATGGATGAACTATCCTGCTGGTAAACTCTGGAGTTCTCATTTTTTCATTTAGCAGCTTCTGTATTTCCTCATTATTTTCATCAAACCTTAATTGATGTTTGTGAGTGTTCTGACCCAGAAGAGCAAATGCAGTGTGCTGTACACTAGAACTCTGAAAGCAACCCACTCCTTTCCTGCTCCATTATTTCCAAATATATGTTGGCTTGACTTTCCCTTAGTAACAAACTGTTCCCTCTCAGAGAAGCACTCTAATCTTTTGACATTAATTCTTCTCATAGTCATTTTGTCTTGGAGCTGCTACTTCAGTTTAAAGCAAATATTTAGCTCAAAGAGGATGAGTCTGTGATCAGTCCAGCACTCTGCACCACACATTGCCTTCATCAATCTCACATACCTTCTTATCTCTTCCCCTTACCAATCACATAGTCTATTGGATGTCAATGTTTTCTATAAGAGTGCATTCGGAAAATTTTAAGGTAAACAGAAGACAGTGTTTGTGATGAGAGGTCATGTAGTAGGTGACCATTGCTGTTGCTGTTTCCAACTCCATTTCTACCAGGGACTCCCTGCCATGTCTGATAGTCTGAGATGATTCTAGCTTTAAAGTAACCCAGAATTATGAGCTTATCCTCTTTTGGAACATTGATGATAAGGATCCCCAGAATTTTTCTTTGACTTCATCAGGGTTCATCATAGTGGGAGCAGATTCACTGATGATGGTGGCTTGGCATTTTCCTGCATGTGGGAATCACATTGTCATGAACTTGTTGTCATTTACTCCTTTTGGTAGGCATACAAACTTATTGACTAGATTAGTTTTGATTGCAAAACCTACCCCAGATTCTTGGTGCTCCCCTTCACTGCAGCCACTCCATGAAAATGTGTATCCAGTTCCATTTTCAGTAAGATAGCCTTCATTTGCCAGCCCTGTTTAACTCAGGATTGCTATTTGATGTGGTTCCTGCTGAGTTCTCTTGCAACAAGAGCTGTTCATCTTTCAAGTCTATTGGATTTGTGTTGTCTATGAATATACACACATTTCATTCACTGATGGTGACTGAAATCTTCTTTTAAAAAATTTTTGTACATTTGTTTATGTTTTGAGTGCAGGGTAAGATCCCTACCTGCTGAGGTAATCAGGTCAGTGTTGCTTTAGCAGACAATTTTTATGATGAGTTTTCTAGTCCTTCCTCATATCAAAAGGCAAGTAGTGCGATCCTTAAAATGCTGATCAGACACCCAAGGGGTTGCTGAACTTCACTGCTGCTCTCATTGAGGAAATAACCCTAGTGCCATGGCCACCTTTTTGCAGATTTTGAGATAGAATGATAAAATGGTAGTTGATGCCTTTTGATTCCTGTGTACATTGACTTTAAGTGAGGCAGAGTTGCATGAAGTCATCGGTCTCACTCTCTTCTGAAGTCATCAGTCCAGTGACAATTCACAGTAGATAACTGGTGATGACTCTGGATGCAGTGGATGTCCTTGACCATCTAGACCTTTGATGTCTAATAAAGCTCTAAGTGCTTCACGACACCTGCTTCGACCACATTCATGGACTTTGGAACAAATTATTTTCATTCGCTCATTCCACCAGTGAAAGACTTCAAATATTTAAGGTAGACATTCCCCTAAGTCACCCCCTCAGTTACCCTCAATCTGGTTTAGTCCATCTGCTGAAAGAGTTACAACTTTTTGGAGCCATAGGTGAGAGACAGCTTAGGTAAACATCAAATGTGGAAAGCTGTCCTAAAAAGGGTTAGGCAACTTTACAACAGAGGTACTAGTCATCCTTTAACATACCCTACAGCTATGCATTTGTATAACCATATACACATACATACACTACCTTTCTCTTCTCTCTAGCATCATTACCACATCTTCTACATTCTATCTTCCCAATCATAAAATGACAAAGGAATTAGAAAATCTACATGATCTGAAGCATTTAGTGGTAGAATGACTTGCTGAAGGGCCACATGGCCAATACTGTTCAAGGCCAGATTTGAACTCAGATTTTCCTAACTCTAGATCTGAACTTCTATCTCTCTCTAACACTCAGCAAAGTAAGCCCATTTCTGGTGCTCCCATCTGTAGGAAGCAATCCAATCCTTTAATTATTCTTGTTTCTGTCCCATTCCCTCCTCCTCCCATGAAGTCATGGCCTTTTCTTTAGATTTCACATATAAATTTATTTTATAAACTCTGTATTTAGTATACTTAGCTACTTTTGTTGGTGTTTTATTTCTCTCCTAGACTTGAAGTTTTTTGAAGACAGGGTTATCTAAATTTTCTTTCCCCCTGATGAATAGCAATGCTCTTCAAACAGTAAGCATTTAACAAATGTATTATACATCTGAAACTGTATACCTGTTAAACTTGTGAATGTGATATACTCTCTCTCCTAATCACCAGAAAAGATTTGAAAATTTTTTTAAAAAGAAAGAATCTACAAAATTTAAATATACTTTTTAACCTACCAGAGTGCTAGGTCTGATACACTGGCTGGGCTACAAATGGTATACTCTGTTCTCTGAAACCTAGAAAGGAAGAGGAGTCAAGGGAGGATCAGCACAATGGAATAGGAGTCTTTCACCTTCTCATTCTCCAGTTCATAGGATTGTGATGAAGATAAGTTGAGATATGAGAGAACTGGAGGAGTTGTGAAAAAATGAACAGATTAAGGTATTATCTTCCTCCTTCATAATCCTCTAGTTCAACTACATTACAAAAATGCTTGCATGTTTTTAATAGTAACTCCTTAAAAACACAGTAAGAATCCTCGGTTGTATAGGCTCATTCTACCCCACATTCTGTGACATTCCATTTCTCTGAATTTTCAGAGTTCCCTGGGAGATGACCTGCAATTTAAGAAACCTCCATAAGACCCCCTCCATTTTATTAAATATTTAATTTACTGAAATATTTAAGTGCAATGGCTACTATATTAGAAGAGTCCAAAAATATCAAGTATAATAACTACCTGGGGGACCACTGTCAACATTCACCAATTTACATGCTTTAGGTGATATTTAGTTAACATGAACAGAGCTTGTGAACAGTTTTGCTGATGAACTGATTCATAGAGCAGGGAGGTTATTACTTGTATGAAGGTGATAATTGAAACCTTGGGAGTAAATCAAATTGCTCAGGGAAAATTCATGGAGAGAAAAGAGATGATGATTGCTTTGATCACTAGTAAAGTGTTAGGTCTTTCAAGGAATTTTAGGTCCTCAGTGACCCAGGGATCAATTGTCATAGTGGCAGCTAGATGATGCAATGGGTAGAGCACTGGCCTTTGGAGTCAGGAGGACAAGAGTTTGAATCCAGCCTCAGATATTTGACACTTAGTAGCCATGTGACCTTGGGCAAGTCACTTAACCCTGACTGCCTCACATCCAGGGCCAGCCACAGTCATCCTGATCTATATTTTGTCACTGGATCCAGATGGTCTCCGGAGGGAAAATTGAGTCCAGCGACTTAGCCCAGCACTCTCTCACTCAATTCAGTTCATGAGCTTGTTGAGACACATGATGTCATGGTCTTCTTCAAGAAGGAAGGACAAATATCATCTTCATCATTAATTGTCATAGGATTGAAACAGATATTATCTAACCCAGTGTCAAACACCTGGGTTTCTAGGCCTGAATCAGATTAAAATATAATTGGAAAATATTTGACAAGACAAATAAAATATATTAAAACATATATAATGTTCATATGTGGTTTTCTAAGTCAATATGCAACATTCAAGGATTCTTTATGTATAGTTTAGTGTCCCAGTTTCTACTTGAGTTTGATATCACTGATCTAGTCAACCCTTTCATATTAAAAAATAAGGATCTGGTTCTCTAGAAAAAATACATGACTTGCCAAGACCACACAGTTAAGTGACTTCTAACTTGAAGTTCCATGCTTTGCACTGAATCACATCTCAATTTCCTGCTTCCTGATAAATTGCTTTAATTCATTGTAAGGATATGGAGAGGGAGATGATTCTCACCTGTATGTGTAGATTTGGGATAGGATTATTTCCAAGGTGCTCGTCTCCCTGACCCATCATTCTAATATGAAGGAAGTGACTTTTGATAAATGTTCCTTAGAAGATCAGACATAACCTATCCATGGTGTGGTGGCACAGTTTCAAATCTTAACTAGATCTGAATTCAGGTCTTTTTAAATTACAGTTCCAGTGTTCTATCCACCTCATTACCTAGCTGCCAAATTCAAGTATGTCCCTTTACTATCATCATAGAGTTTTAGATCTGGAGATGAAAGGGGTCCTCAGAGACCATCTATTATAGCCCCTTCCTTTTTTAGAGAAGATCTTTGCTGATATTTGCTAGTCATGTAACCTTGGGCAAGCTGCTTATCTTTCAGGGCCTCAGTTCTCTCATTCCTAAAAGGAATTCAGATGTGATCTCCAAGATCCTTTCTTTTTTAAATGTTCTGAGCCTCTAATGTTCTGTTTCTTGGATAGACCAGATGCTATCCCATCAGGATTGCTTACCAGGGCCAGATGACTTGGCCGGCCCGAGTGCCTCTCCACATCCCAATGCACCAGTTCCCTATCCCCACTCCGGACACTCCCTTTGTCTCATACTGCACTGTCCCTGGCCCTTCTTGCTTCAGGAAACACTCAGAGTTAAAACTGTATGAGGTCACTGCTTTGGCTCAGCTCTCAAACTCCCAGCTGTGTGGGTGAGGCAAAGCATTGGATTGGCCTGTGTCACCACCTTGTGGTTTAATCAGGTCATTGCTGCCTCTGCATCTCTTGAATTTCCTTGTCCTCAGATGACATAAAGGAGGAAAAAACCCAAAACACTCCCGCAGAGATCCTTTGGGGATGGAGCTCGCCTCTTCATCCTCTACTTTTTTATTGCTTGGGAACGCTCTGGCCTAGACAAAGGAAAACACTGGGGCTCTTTATAGTATGAACTAATGAGGTACCTTCTGACATGTGCTATGGGCTAAGAGGAGGGGCTTCCACTGAACAGAAATCAGAACCAAAAGAAGACACAGAGGTTGGGACAGCCCCTATATCTACTACAAACTGTCCCATGGGTAGAAGCTGCTGAAATTTTCTCCAGCTGGTTTCCCATTCCATTCCATCCCATCCCCAGCCCTCCCCACCACCCACCACTAGCACCACCACCACTACCACCAATGCTACAGACAATGTCCCTCAATCTATCAGCCAACCAATCAACAAGTATTTATTGGTTATTTCCTGTGAGGGAAGCCTGGAATAAATCCCAGTCCTAGCAGCCTGGATTAGTCAGTCTAGTCTCAGCAGGCAGGGAGAACAAAGCCTGCTCTCTGAAGAAGGCAGGAACATGGGTGGCTCCTTTCTGTGCTTAGACTTTAAGCAATGTACCAACTAAGCAACCACGGTGAAGAGGGGAAGGGAAAGATATGGAAAGGGGGGTATCATAGAGTGGAAAAGGATTAGGCTGAGAATTTGGACCTAGTTTCAGCTCTGCCTCTAATTAGGCAACCATGGGCAAGCCATTAACTCCTTCAAAAGCCTCTCAGTTTCTTCACCTATTTAAAAGAAGAAAAAAATGATTAGCCTCGATCACTACAAAGTTGCCCTCAAGGTCCCTGAGATTTTTCTCTTGACTCATTTTCCTGTTCCTTCTGTGACCTAAGGCAAAAGTCTATCTTTCATTGGCCTCAGTTTCACAAATGATGAAAAAAGGAACATTTGTTGCTATTTTTACTGTAATCCTCAGATTTCCTCATTTCCTCTATTATACTTTCTGGTAAAGCCCTAAAAGGAAATGAAGCAATACCTAGATAATACTTTCAGGCACTTGGGAGGAGATACCATTAAAATACAGGGTTGATAGTCATAGCAATTCTGTTTGTGGTGGCAAAGAATTGGAAATCGAGGGAGTGTCCATCATTTGGGGAATGGCTGAACAAATTGTGGTTTATGTATATTATGAAACACTATTGCTCTATTAGAAAGCTGGAGGGATGGGCATTCAGAGAAGCCTGGAAAGACTTGCATGAACTGATGCTGAGCAAGATGAGCAGAACCAGAGGAATATTGTACACTCTAAAGGCAACATGGGGGTGATGATCAACATTAATGGACTTCCTCATTACATCAGTGCAACAGTCAGGGACAATTTTAGGGGATCTGTGATGGAGAATACCATCTGTATCCAGAGAAAGAACCGTGGAATTTAAACAAAGACCAAAGATTATTACCTTCAATTTAAAAAAAAAGTTGCTTATGTACTACATAATTTTGCTATCTCTAATATTTTATCTTTTTCCTCAAAGATATGTTTTTTTTCTCTTAATATATTCAGTTTTGATCAATGCATAACATGTAAAGATTATTCTTCTGTGGTGGGTGGTGGGTGAGGGGGGAGAAGGGAGGGTGGGGAAAAAAGTGTAAAATTAAAAATTTTACCAAACAATGATAAGTAGACACTACTATTGTATATAATTGGAAAACAAATAAAATATTTTTATAATTAAAAATAATAAATAAATAACATATAAGTTTGAATTCTTCTAGAAAGCTCATTCTGGGCTCACTGCCTTTCCTTTTTTGCTTCTGTCTTCACTGGTAGAGGTAAGCCTTAGCAAGTGTTTTTATTTTCTCTGATGGGTCAGGCATAGGTGATTCAATGTCAGCCTTGCCCAGGGTCTGTGACTAGGATGCAAAAAATCTTTGATAATATTTCAGATCTCTTGGGAGGATAATGGCTCCAGCTAGCATCCTTTATTCAAGGGCATTGTTGCCTGGACCTGGGTCCAAGCATGTATACCTTTTACCAGCATTCTTCTAAGTCAATGGGAAGGAAAGATGTCAGATATGTCATGAGTTAAGTCTGGGTGAATGTGAACCTATACCTACATCCGGGGGACCATTCAGGAACTTGTCTACAGCTTTATGCATCTGTATACTTGACTAGAGGCAACACTGTAAGCATTTAAAGAAAACCTGTCATTTCCAAGACATCTTGATTAATTTACTTATGTCTAATCTTTCCAATTATCAATCTCCCATCTACTCAAATGACAAATTGATATCCCAAAAGTGCAGGTCTGACCCATACTCTAAAAGCTTCAATGGTTCCCCTTTGCCTCTGGAATAAAATGCAAACTACTCTGACATTCAAAGCCCCACCCACACTTATTTCCCATGACTCTCATATATACTATCTTGACTCACATGATATTCCATCTTCTGTCACTGTTTCTCTGCATATACCTTGACCTTCCCTCTTAATTTCTATCTCTCAAGATCCCTAACTCTAGACACTGCTCAGTTCCAAAGCTATCTCCTACATGGAGATTTTCCTGCTCCTAGAAGTTAATTCGTGCTCCCCTCAATCCCCAAATTTCTTTGTACAAATTATGTCTTGCTTCTGTATCTATATTGTTTCCCTCTAGGACAATATTAGCATTTTGAAGGCAGGGATTATCTTTATTTCTGTCTGTCCCCTAGGCCTGGCAAGACCATTTGAGACTCACTTAGGGTTCCATTGATGGAGAGAATACCCAGTAAAAATTTTCTGAAATGTATAGTCTTAGAAAATGAGTTACCTGGGGAATTATCCAGGGTTACACAGAGGAGAACTGGATTTGAATTCAATTCTTTCTAACTTTATCTCTCATTGCCTTATAGTAAATACATTTTGGTCTGGTTTTTCAGTCACTTTACAGGCATATCTAATTCTTGGTGACCCCATTGGGGGATTTCTTGGTAACACTCCTGAAGTGGTTTGCCATTTCCTTCTCCAGCTCACTTTACAAATGAGAAAACTGAGGAAAAACAGGGTTAAATTACTTGTCCAAACACAACTAGTAAGTATCTCAGGCTGGATTTGAACTCTAGATTTGAATTCCTGATCCAGTACTCTGTCCCCTGCACAGTAAATACATAGTATTTACTGAATATTCATTTTATTGAATGGAATTGATTTGAACTGCATTAATTTTTTTTAAGTTTCTTTGCAAGGCAAATGGGATTAAGTAGTTTACCCAAGGCCACACAGCTTATTAAGTGTCTGAGGTCAAATTTGAACTCAGGTCCTCCTGACTCCAGGGCCAGTGCTCTATCCACTGCGCCACATAGCTGTCCCTGAACTGTATTAAATTGATAGTCAAGAAGGGTTTTGACTTGTCTGGCATAGCCAGAACAAGAACCCAAGTGACCCTGACATATCCTTTTCTCCCTACAGCTCCTATGTGATTGTTCCTTTGTTTAGATATATCATCTTTTTTTTTTAAAGAAATGCATGTAATTGTTGCTTTTTCAAGAGCCTTACTAAAAGCACCTCTCCCTTCTACTTTACTCATTCCATATTATGTAGTGACCCTATTCCTGCAACAGAACTCATGCCTGATACTGGACCTGGGCTATGACTTAGGATGATAGGAGAGGGAGAAAAGAGAAAATGATTCTTCCTGGTCTTGTTTAGAAGTTTGAAGCTGACATACCTACAAACAGCCTATAAGCACACCACCATTCTCTGAGTCTTATGCCAATGAGCCACCCTTTGGAATTTCCTTTAACCTTAAGCATGCTCTTGATAATGGAGGAGAAATGGAACCAGTGGGTAAGACCAAACAAGAGAGGAGATCCAGATTTTAGATTACTCTCTGAATCCTCACAACTAAGATCCTTAGTCATGCCTACTAATATTTAGAGGATTACGGTGGCTATTTTTGACAATGCTGATCAATAGAATAGTTTTGAATGCTTCTTCTTGAAAAAGGGAAATTGATCTAGAGCAAAAGAAGGCATAAGTTCAAACTTCTTTACACAGCTCTTTAAGAAACATAAGCTATGTGAACCATTCCATCAAAAGCCCATCTGAATTCTAAGGCAGCAAAAATAATTGTTAATTAAATGTTTAATTCAGTTTCACAAATTCAATTCAGCACACACACACATGCACGCACATGTGTGTGTGTGTGTGTGTGTGTGTGTGTGCTATATTCAAGGCATGGGAGCTGGAGATGCAAAGATAGATAAAACATAGACCCTGTCCTCAAGGAGCTTAGAATTATGCTTATGAAGGGAGGGTATGGGGAAACTATGGAAAGACAGGACACAAGAAACTCTAATACAAGGGAGGATGTGAAAAAATGCAAAGGAGAGGCCAGGCAAAATGGACATCAGCAAGAGATGGTTCACTTTCATCTGGGGAGAGATGACTTTCACCTTCTTGGAGAGGGTAGTGCCTGCATTGACCTTGAGAAAACAGAGTCCAACTGGGGAGGTAGAGAATGGAGCCTATTTACAGGAGGGGGTAGGACTTGGAGAGAGAAGGTGAGCATCCTGAGGACAGGGAATCTGGCTTTGCCTACACCTGGCACATGTTATTGCTTTCTGACTGTGACTTGTAGAGAGGCAGAAAGAAAACAGAAAGGGCAGCTAGAATGGAGAGAATTCTGAGTGTGAGTAATGGTCTGAAATTGGAGTCTAGATGAGGAGGGCCTAGAATGTCAGCATAAAGACTTTATTAGAACTTTATTAGAACTTTATTAGAACCCAGAGACAAGTAGTCAAATTTAGGACACATGTATTTCTTATGATGCATGAACAATTCATTGTACTCTCAGGTCCTTTGTGTAAGTATGCTTCACTTGCAAGGATTTGTAGCATAATTTGATTATTTGGGATGATTATTGTGATATTTATTTATCCATTTATTCATTCATTCATTTGTCTGTCTTATCTGTTATATTTTATTTATTTGTTTGTTTTGTTTATTGTGACATATTGTAGATAGAGCTGTCTTTGGACAGCAAGACCCATATTCAAAGTCTGATTCTTTACTTTCCTGCCAGTCATTTCACTTCCAGTTACCTGGGTCTTTTGTTCTTTCCCTTCTAAGATAGCTCATGATGAGATCATCAGCTCATATGCATTCAACTATCATTTCTATCCAGATGATTCTAGGATCTACATATCCAGCCCTTGCCTTTCTCCTGAGCCACTGTCCTATATTACTAATGGTTTTTTGGACATCTTGAACTAGATTTCCCACAGACTAAAAGTATCCAAAATAGAACTCATTCTTTCCCTCAACACCCAAATCTTCTTCTCTTCCAAATTCTCTTATTTACTTATTTACTATTCCCCCCCAGTCAGAAAGAGCCACAACCTCAGTGTCAACCTCAAGATATCACACTCATTTCATATACATAATATTTTTCCAACTCTTGTCATTCTATTTTCCTGATACCTCTTCTTTATATCTCCTTCTCCATTCATTCAGATAAAAACTTCTTGCCTAGATTACTGTTAGGGATTGTTGTGTGTGTGGAAGCACTGTAAACTATCTTCACTTGGTGTCCTTGAGCACCAGTCTTGTTTTATTAGGTGACATGGGAGTGGGAGTGGATTAGAGACTGGGAAGGTACTTAAGCACTGCTATTTTGGTAAACAGAGTACTTGGGGATCTTGGAGAACTTGTCATCCTTATCTTCCTTGTCTACTGCCCCTCCAATGTTCACCTGGGGAAGACTGAGGGAATCCAGAAAAGGGACTCAACATATTGGCACTTAGACAGGTACTTAACATATAGTGCCCAAACAGGGACTCAACCGATTACTGTATTCTTTTTAATTGATCACTGTGGTTTAAATTTCTCCCCATTCTAATCCATTCTCTACTCAAATCATATTAGCCCCGCACATAATAAAATCCAGTGACTTTCCATTACCATCAGAATCAAAAATAAAATTCTTTTGTTATTTCAAGCTCTTTATAACCTGGACTACTTTTCCAGTCTTATAATTTGCTCCCCTTCACACATACTCTGACATCCAGTTATACTGGCCAACTTGCCTCTCCTTGAACATGATACTATCTTTAGTCCCCTTGCCTTTGCTCTGACTGTTCTCCATGCCTAAGATGCTCTTCCTTTTCACCTCTATCTCAGTTTTCCTATATTATATGAAAAATAAATTTTATTTTTGCCTTCAACAGGTTGTTTTTTGTATTCCCCTTGGTTACTAGTGGTATCTCCCCTAAGCTTTTACCCTTCATCTATTCAGTGTATCTTTTGTAACTGGTTATCTACTTATTGACTCTCTCATTAGAATGTAAGTTTCTTGAGGGCAAGGATTTTTTACTTTTCTCTATACATACAAAATATGGTAGACAGAACCATTTGAGTGGGAGTCAGAAGACTTGGGTTCAAACACAACCCTGCCACTACGTGACCTAAACTTCCCTAGGATTCAGTTTTCTCAGCAACTAAAATGGGGTGGTTGGACCTGATGATCTCAATGTTGCTTTCATGTTCTGAA
Organism: Macrotis lagotis; assembly: GCF_037893015.1. Classification (NCBI taxonomy): domain Eukaryota; kingdom Metazoa; phylum Chordata; class Mammalia; order Peramelemorphia; family Peramelidae; genus Macrotis; species Macrotis lagotis. Next base: position 153,157,682 of record NC_133658.1, read on the forward strand.
TCTAGGGCTTTATAATATTTAAGAGTGGAAAGCAGGAGAAAGACAACTAACAACTGAGATATGGATTTTTAAGTGGCCAGGGCTCCTCCACAAATGTGATACAGATCTGTTCTAAGAGAAATATCAACTTTCCTGGGCTCTCAGTGTATTATATTAGCCTAAGGTTCAGTAGCAAAGAGGTAGAAATAAATCTGCTAGCCTTTTCTCCCTAGTGCCTTTGGGGACCTGATCCAAGAGTGAGGTTGCCGCTTTGGATCCAAGTTTTCCAGCAGGTGGTCAGGAGACCCCAGAAGAAAATTCAGTAGGAATATATTAACAGGATACTACATTTGCTAGATCTCTCCAACTTGAATCTTGTGCCGAGACACCCTCCCAAATGAAATTGGAAAGTCTAAAAGACTTAGAATATCATAGAAAGAAATTTCAGATGTATCTTGGATCATGTCATTTTACATGAAGAAACTGAGATACACATTGGGGAAGTAACTTTCCCAACATTACATGGCTAGTCTGGCAATGCCAGGGCTTGAACACAGATTTCCTGCCTCTGCTAGTGTTAATTCTGCTCTCTCCCTACTGTACTGGGTAACACTAGATTCCTGGGGTTCCAGAGACATTCCCAGGCACTACCCATTATCTCAGGGGCAGAGGAGAGAACATCCTAGATATTGGTGAGGTTCCTATCTTGGGGTATTGGCTCTGAAGGAACAAACAAGGTTGCTGCTCCAACCCACAAGTGATTTTTTTCTGTTCCTCCCTTCTCCTTGCAGGTATATTCGCACGATGTACCTGGGGATTCAGAGCCAGCGGCAGAAGGAACACCAGCGACGCTTTTACTGGGCTATGATGTATGAATATGCAGATGTCAATATGTTACGCCTCCTGGAGACCTTCCTGGAGAGCGCCCCTCAACTGGTGCTACAGCTCTGTATAATGATTCAAAAGAACAGCGCTGAAACGCTGCCCTGTAAGTGTTCCCCCACCCCATTATCTTTCAGCTCCTGGTTGACCCCTTTCTTCCTTCCCCTTAGACCTTCTTCTTGGGCATGAGGTACATAGCTATGGGCATTCCCATGATAGGACAGAATATATGATGTCAGCCTGCCATCTCCCTAACCATTTAGGCTCATGTTATCATCATATTAGTTGCTTGACCATATCCTTGGAGTCATAAGTACATGTTGATTTGTCCAAAGCATGGGAAAGGGTAGGAATTTATATATATTTGTCCAGTCATGCTCTTGTTGTAGACCTGTAGACCTCTATTGTAGCCATTCATGCTTGCTTTTACAGTACATTCACTTGTTCACAAGTTCACATGCAGTCCTTAGGATACCATGCTTTGTAGTATATGTACAATTATACATACTTGAACAAACCCATTCTCATTTTCCCCCACACTTACTTTTCCCATGTACATGGGAACTCACCCATAAAAGGGACTTGGCCAAAAAGACCTTCCTTTTCTGGAGATGGTCCCTAACTTAGTAGATAGAGTACTGGACTTCGGAGTCAGAAAGTCAGCCTTCTCTCCATTACATCATGGACTTGATAGTTCCTAAGGGTTCTTCCAGATCCAATCTTCCCTGTGAAAGGGAATGCAAACTAATGGAAACAATACTGAGCTCACAGTGAGAAGACCTGGGCTTCAGAATAGACTATGCCATTTTATTATATGATCTTGGGCAAATCATTTAATCTCTCTGTGCCTCAGTTTCCTCATCTCTAAAATGGGACTAGTAATAATTATACTCCCTATTTCATAGAGTTGTGAGAAAAGCACTTTATAAAGTTCTATTGAAATATGAATAGTTATTAATAATTTATTAATAGAATTAGAGAGGTTCCCTAGTCCTCAGAAAATCTCATCTTTCATACATTATCTGTGTTTGTACTGGTGAATAATACTCTCTCTTACTGATTCAGATCCAGGGCAGCATTATATTTGGGAGAAGCACAAGAGACTGAACCTTAACCCAGTCCCCAGGGCCTCCTTGAGTCCCTGATTGTGTTCTTTAACTCTCTGAGTTTTCTGCTCACTTTCACTTAGTTCTGAACAGCTCCTCAGGGGATGCCCAAGAACTGATCTGCCTTGTATGGGACACATCTTGGTTCACTCACTAAGCTCATGGTTCCTCCCATTTGCTGATCATACCTTAGAAGAGTGGCAGGAAGGACCAATTGTACCCACATTCTTTACTGGCAGAACTTCCATCTTGGCACCTGAATTTCCCCTTAATACTAGTGCCTTCTGTGTTTGTCTCTAGTTTACCCAGTATATGTGTTATTTGTATTTAATTGTTTATATATTTCTCCACTGTTAGATTGTGAGCTCCTTTAGGGCAGAGGCTATGGGTTTATTGGCTTGCAGATTTTCTTGTTTAGAGGCATTTTTGCCTTTCTTTCTGGCCTCACTCCTTATCACATTGCTAGTCACACAGAAAGTATTAATAAATGCTTGTTAACTTGACTAGTCACTGCCCTTAGCTAAACGTTGACTGGGTTTCTTTTTTTCCTGACTCTTGCCAGTTGTGTGTGTGTGTGTGTGTGTGTGTGTGTGTGTGCTGCAGGCAAAAAATTCCATAGCAGAAAGAAGGAAGGAGCCCCTTGTAGAAGAGGCTAGACCCTGCTACTTAGGATCAGCTTCCACTCCTGGCTAGGCTCTTGCTCAAGCCTTGGGAAGACTCAGCTGCTCTGCCCAGGTGTCCCCTTGTTCTGAGTGGCCTTCAGATTGAGCACTGGGAGCTTTGCCTCATGGGCAGAAATGACAGTGGTGGCTAGAGAAGCATCCTTCAACAGTAGGGAGCTAACTGGATGTGATCTCAGCTATGGTTAAAACTGTAGCACCATCCTAAGTGGGGACAGATGCTTCAGAAGAAGAAAACAAATACGGCTTCCCATGACCCCTTTCCTCTCAGAAGTACCCCTGCATCTTGCCCTTAGCTCACTCATTCCTGCACTGAGAGCTGATCAGGAAGACTGAGTTGTAAGAAGAGGTCCAGGACTAAACTGAGAAACTAGACAAACCAATGAACTGATAGTTTCCTCCACCTCTGGAAATCCATGAATTCCCATTTTAGAGGGCCTTGGAGAAAACATTGGTCTCGTCCTTCATTGCTGAAGAAGACAAAAATGATGTCACTGCGGTTAGACAAATGACAGTGTGTTGGACTACAGCTGATCAGCTCAAAATACAAGCTCGAAACGCTCTACAGAGCAGGTCAGGCACAAATAATTTAAGTGAACACCTGGGATGAAGAAAACATACCCCTGAAATACAGTCAGTCAGTTAACCAATATTTATTAATTATAAATATTAATTTATTAATTATAATGTCTGCCAAGTGCTAGGATGAGAACTGGGGATACAAGAAAGGCAAAGACACAGTTCCTGCCCTCAAAAACCTCATATTCTATAGTTCCAAAAAGAGTACCTTGGAGGCCTGGCCTGGGGAGAAAACTTTCTGGGGCCTGAAATCTGACCTGATTTTTGGCAGCTTCCCAGACTCTGGGGATGGTAAAGTGCAGGGACAATAGAAAACCAAGTTAGTCAGTCAAAAAGCATCTGGGGATACAATGAAAGACAAAAAGAAGTTCCTTGCAACTTTGTATATATGGGATTTATAGAGAGTAGGTGAAAGTTCATCTCAGAAGGAAGGGGGAAGAAGGCAGGGTAGAAAACTGGGAAAGGCCTAAGATTTTAGAAGAATGAGTTTGAACTGTCACAAATATGCCAGAAAGAGGGGGCAGCCCATAAAGCAGAGTCAGAAGACAGAGTCCTGTATAAGACATAGCAAGAAGGTCAGTGTCACAGATTCAGGAAGGGAAGGAAAGTGTAAGTTTGGAAAGGTTGGAAAGAGTCAGGTTGTGATGAACTTTAAATGATAGGGAACTACTACAAGAGTTTATTAAGTAGGAGAGTGACATGGTCAAATTCTCATTTTTTAAAAATATTTTATTTTTGTCTAATTTTGTAAAAATCAATTTTTAAACAATTATTTTAAATTTGAATATCAAATTCTTTCTTCCCTCCTCCTCCTCCTCCTTCTTCTTCTTCTTTGAGAAGACACGTATTGATATAGGTTGTGCATGTACAGTCAATGCAAAACCTATTTCCATGTTGTAAAATATTGTCTGGTAAAAGAAAAGAGAAAAAATTCAAACCCCAAGAAAAATTTAAAAAAATTAAAATATGCTTCAATCTACATTAAAGCTGTCAGTTCTTTCTTAGGAGATGGATAGCATTTTTCATCCTGAATTCTTTGGGATTGTTTTGGATCTTTATATTGCTGAGAATAGTTAAGTCATTCATAGTTCTTCATCATACCATGTTGCTGTAAATGTGTACAATGTTCTTCTGGTTCTGCTCACATATCTTTGCTTCAGTTCATATAAGTCTTTCCATGTTTTTCTGAAAGCATCCTGATTGTCATTTCTTATAATACAATAGTATTCCATCAAATCGTATACACACACACACACACACACACACACACACACACACACACAAACAGAGTTTGGCTCCTACACAGTTTGGCTCCCTTTGGGCCTAGCTCAAAATTGCTAGATTGGAGCAGTTCACAACTCCACCAACAATGCATTAGTGTCCCAATTTTCTTCCATCCCCTCCAATACTTATTATTTTTCATTTTTTGTCATATTACCCAATCTGATAGGTATTGAGGCAATTAATTTTTGATAATTGAGGTTTTAATTTCAGTAAAATCCACACTTTTGAAAGATCTTTTTGGCAGGAATGAGGGAGAGATGGAGACAAGTAGGTCAATCAGCAGGCTATTGCAGTAGTCCAGGTATGAGGTTCCACGAGCCTGTACTAGTGTGGTGACTGTGGGAGTAGAAAGAAGGGGAAGTCTATGAGAATGGTGTGAAGGAATAAATGACATGACTTAGCAGACAATGTGTGGGATGATATTAGAAAGAAGTTAAGGGTGCTCTTTACAACCATAGAGGAGTGAAGAAAAGGAGAGGGTTTAGAAGTAAAAAATAATAAGTTTGGTTTACCTTGCCTGGGCATCTGTAAGTTCCACAGAACTCCAGACCCTACCATCTGCACGGTAAGCAGAGCTAGAGCTGCTGGTTATGTAGGGTTAGAACTGGGAGGAAAGGACCATTTTTTTTTCTTTCACTAGCATCTCCTCTTCTTCTCAAGGCTGCTGTGAACTCCTTGTGTGATACTCCCATCCTTACTATTCGATACATTTTAACTATCGTTACTGCTCCCCCTCCCCAGTGTGCCCACATTCACACAGAAGGGACTCAGATGAAGGAGAAACTGATCTAGGCTGACTTCTTGTACCTTTTTGTCATCTTCTAGCACATGAGCATTCTAGTATCATAATTTGTGCTATCAGGTATATTGGAAAGACGTAGCAGGCCCCAGGTAGATGCCCAGTCCTCAGCCTCAGTTAGACTCTCTCTCTCTCTCTCTCTCCTGGCTTCTCAACATATACATAAGCTGACTAGTCCACCCTTCCTTCCTGGAGAGCAAAATCAATAGAGAAGTTCATGGTGCATCTCTGCCAGTCAATTCCAGCAGCAGTTGAAGACTGCTAAACTTCCTAATTCCTCTCATTAAGCTAGGGCACTGGAGGAGGCAAGGAGCCCACTGTAACAGCAGATGGGTGGCATGTGTTGCTAAAAGCAAGCAGCATGGGGGAAAAGAGGTGGCAGGAATGAGAATGGATTCTGAAATCCCCATCATCAGTTGGTGTTAACCAGCACCATCCTGTTGCTTTGGACAGCTAAGATTGGGTCTTTGTTTCCTTTGATGATTCAGGAAATATCTTCAGTCTTGAGACAACTCTCCCGATCTTACATTTAGTTTGTTCCAAATGGCTTAAATCTTTGAGGTTCCATGTGGATGAGGCTGGACTCCTCAGCAGTAATGGAAATAATGCTACCCCTCCCCCCCAGCCAAGGGTATAAGGGAAAAGGGAAGTCTTGGAAAACAAAGCTCCCTCTATAACTGCAGGTTGGCACCTCAAGTACTGAAAGGCTAAATAGCTTATCCAGGTTTATACAGACAACCAGTATATATTGGAGGCAGTATTTGAACTCAGATCTTCTTGGTTCAGTGGCTAGCTTTTTATCCATTCCAAATAGCCTCTCACGTCTGACTATTTTCACCTTTCTTTGTATTCCCAGTATTTAGAATGGTGCCTGGCTTGCTGACCGACTGACAATTGTATAATAAGAACAAGAAACTGGATATATGACACCACAACTTTTTTTATTCTTTTTTGCCTTTTTAAAAAATGAGAATGTGTTTCTAAGGATTCAATATCATTTATTCATTAAACAATTATTTAAGTCCTCATTATGTGAAGTGTTTTGTTGGGCCCTGAGAGTGATAAAGACCCAGACCCTCCCTTCAAAGACCTTAGAGTCAAGTGAGAGTGGGGCATAAGACACATTTACAAATATTTAACATGATTAGATAATTAATCCAGAACAGAATAGAATAGGCATACAAGGGGCATAAATTGGTATGGGAGGTTCGGAGAAGAAACTATCATTACTGACAAAAGAGGGATCAGAGAAGGCTCCATGGAGGAGGTAGCATTTGTGATGAACTTTGGTAAGTTTTTGAAAGGCAGATATGGGAAGAGGAGGGTATTGTAGGGGGTAGAGAAAAATATGAACAAAGGCACAAAGGTGAGAAAGTTCTAGATGTATATGAGGGATTGGGCAAGAGTTGTGCAGGTGCAAAGGAATAACATGAGAATGGGTTGGAAAGAAAGGTAAGTGGCAGGTTGTAGGGGGTAAGAAGTTTGATTTTTTATTTGAGAAACAAAAGGAATTCACTAAAGAGCTTTGAAAAGAAGAGGGACATGTTCAAATCCGTGCAGCAGGAAGATTAGTCTGGAAATACCATAAAGTTATAGGGGGGAAATAGAGTGACACTGAAGGAAAAAGAGACCTTTGGAAAGGCAGAATTCAATAAGGGTCTCTATTACAGTGATAGCAATGAGAATTTTTGGGAAAGAACACTCATAAGATACTACAGAGCCAGAACCAGCAGGATAAAGATGACTGAAGGAGCACTGGAGTGATAGAAGACAAGTTGTAGTACTTGCTCTGTCACTGAATTTATCTATCTGATCCTGGGAAACACCTTTCCCCATTGAGCCTCAATTTCCTCATCTGTAAAATGATGGGGTTAGCATAAATTACCTCTAAGATTTCTTCCAGTTCTGACATTCATTCAGTAATTCTATTCTCTGCAAGCAAATGTTTCTATCTTTTTAATTTAGTAATCTAGGAATCAGGAGAAGAAAGCCTGAGGTGGGCAAGGGGAAGTTACTCTAAGCAGTCCACAAGAAGAAGGTGGGCCAAATGAAATTGTTTGCCATAAAAATGGTTTCATAAACTGTTAGTAAACTGTCTTAATGAAACAGAATACAAAATCCAGAGCATAACTAGTCAAGGTTCACTAGGACTTTGTTCCTACATAGAGAACACAAAACATGAACACATATACTCTATTCTGATTTTTTTTAACATTAATGTTTTTATTTTGAGTTCCAAATTATTTCCCTCTCTCTCTCTCCAGTCCCTCCTCCATCCATTAAGAAGGCAAGCAATATGATATCTATTCTACATGTAACACATGCACTTCTTCAGCAAAATAGAGGGAAGAAAGAAAACTGAGCTCAGAGAAGAAACAAAAAAGAAGAGACTTAAGTTCTCGGTGGGTGTGGGAACAGCAACCTGTTCATGTCCATTCTTTCCCTGTTCTTCCTATAAAGAAATCACTAACACATTCTACCTAGTTCCCCTCTCTGGGGATTTTACTTCTCTCCTTCCTTAGAAGGCATCAAACTCTGTCCCACTCTCCCTCTATAAGAATGAATAATAATCCTAGTACTACCTTCAGTTCTCTACAGTACTTGTGGGAAATCCTAAAGAGACCTCTTTGATAGAGTTGAAAGATCATGGGACTCCACTTGCCTTGGGTTGAACTACATGTCTTCTGAGGTCCCTTCTAATTCTGATACCCTGTCCCCTAAGCCCTAAAATAGCTAATTTCCCATTCTGCTCAGTTGAATTTGTCTTAATTATTTTTATTATTTTCCAATCATAAAATACAAAACTGATTTGAGCAAATAGCTCCTACTCCTGGCACCATTTGGTGCTGCTTGCCCTTGGTGCCAAAACTACCAGTTAGGATTCTGGCAAAACCGAACCAATCTAACTTCCTTGCCAACAGTAAACATAACATAAAACAGTGTTTTCTGTGGGTCTGTTCCTGGTGAGGGAGAGAGGAGTCCAGGAATTGTGTTGATTTCATTTCTCTGGGATTTCCCTGTTACTATGCTGTTCATATAAAGCAATGGGAGGTGTGAAAATAATGTTAACTTGATCACAAACCTAACACTCAGGAAAAGTTAACCTCTTTTCTAGCTGTCTCAATTTACTTTTTGGTGGTCAGAAAAAAGGTTCAATTATAGTCCTGAAGTAAGTGACAAACCTTCAGTAGTATCCTAGTAAATGCCCTCAAATGACCTGACATGCTTTTTATTTGTAAGAGCTTGTCAAAGGTTTTCTGTTCTCTTCCCTCCTTATACACCAAAAAAAGATGGGAAATGAAGTAGTCATCTCTGTTACTCATCTCTACATAGCATTTTTCTGCTTTTTTTTCCCCTTTTCAAAGAGTTCACTCTGATCTTCCCTTCCCTTGGTCCACATTCCAATCTCCTCATGCTCAGTTAAGCCAAGTTGGTCACACTTGGCAGAACTGGTAGGACAGGACTTAGGTCCTAAAACCTGCTTCATTGTCCCTGCAATTGGGGTATAAAGTTTTCTTCATGACTGAGATTGTAATTAGAGACATAATTGTCCCTGACCAAGAGATGGCTTCTGCTCTGAGTAGTTCACCATAGTGACACTGTCTTCTTCAGCTGAACCTTTTCCTTATCTTCCGAATGGTTAGATCTCCTACTATGGGGATTATTTAAATATTAAGCTGTTTTACTTCTCTAGAAACTAGCAAATTGAAGAGAACTAGGCTGAGGATCAAGAGACCTGCATTTTTTTCCTGACTCTGCCAAGAATTGCTGACTTTGGGATTTTCATTGTAATTTTCACTGAGGCTGCTAGGTGACTCAGTGAATAGGGCATTGGACCTGACATTAGGAAGGCCCTGAGTTCAAATTTGGTCTCAGACATGAGCTAGCTGTGTGACCCTGGGCAGGTCATTTAAAAATTCTGTTTGTCTCAGTTTCCTCATCTATACTTGTAAAGTGCTTTGCTAACTTTAAAGTGCTATGTAAATTGTAGCTATTAGCAGCAGTGGTGATAGTAATAGTAGCAGTAGCAGTTTATGCTGCTGCTGTTTTTGTCCTTTATCCTCAAAGAAGGCTATGACATCAGGGGAGTGATATCATGACAAACACTTGAATTGGATTTGAGTGAGGGAACACTACTAAGTCACCAGCCTCACTTTCTCTTCTAGAGCCATTTGGGTCCAGTGATCAGATACAATTCAGAACAACTGGAGATGGCCTAGATGGGAGGTAATCAAGGTTAAGTGACTTGCCCAAGGTGACACAGCTAGGAAGTATCAATTGTCTGAGGCTGGATTTGAATTCAGGTTCTCCTGACTTCAAGACCAGAGCTCTATCTCCACCACTTAGTTGACCTAGTAGCAACAGCAGTAGTAGTAGTGGTAATAGCAGTAACAGTAGAAGCAGCAGTAGCAGTAGCAGCAGTAATAGTAGCAACAATAGCAGTAGTAGGAGTAGTAGGAATAATAGAAGTAGTAGTAAAGCAATTTCTTCCCTTTGATCTTAGTTTGCTCATCTTTAGGATGAGTGTGTTGAATTAGATGATCTCTCAAATTCCTTCCAGCTCTGTCATCTTCTAAGTCTCTGCTTTTATTAATCTAAGACTGAGCTAATCAAATCAACAAAACATTGATTAAATCTTACTATATATAAGGTACTGTCCTAGACTCTGAGAATACAAGGGTAAAAAAAAAAATTCAAAACAAAAGAACATGGTTTTTTTTGTTTATTTGTTTGTTTTTTTGCAAGGCAATGGGATTAAGTAGCTTGCCCAAGGCTAGGTAATTAAGTGTCTGAGGTCTCATTTGAACTCAGGTACTCCTGACTCCAGGACCAGTGGTGCTCTATCCACTGCACCATCTAGCCTTCCAAGAACATCTATCTTCATCACAATTTTATTCTCCTGGAGTTGGCTTGCTTGCAGATCATTCTCTTCAACTAAAAGCATAATTTTTTTAAGATCTTATGTTCAAGGCAACGTTCTGGCTGCTGAAATAAGTTAAGGTTTGGAGCTACTAACCTGGTGGTCAGTTTCTCATTAGACTTATGAGCTAAGTAATGAAGAAACAAAATGAGAAAAAGACAGTCCCTGGCCTCAAGGAGCTTATATTTGGGGAAGACAAGTCACAAAAAAGAAGCTGAAAAACAGGAGTCAGTGTAGGAGCCACCATAATATCCCATGGAATTAAAACCAAGCTGATGGAAAGTAAAGAGTTGTACCATAGTGGTGGAAGTATCAGAGGAGAGAAGGAAGTGTATCTGAGAGATTTTACAAAAGTAGAAATAACAGAATTTAGCTATTTATTGGATATGAGAGTTGCAAGAGAATGAAGAGTTGAGGATGACAACCAGGTTGGGAGGCTGGGTAAGTAGGACAGAACACATTCATAATAAAAAGGAAGTTAGGGAGAAGGGAGAGTTTAGGGGAGAAAGACAATGAGCTTGTTTTGAGCATATTAAGATATCTTCCGAGGCATCCAGTTTGAAATATCCAATAGGCAGATGGAAATGTGAGATGAGATCAGGGTTGGATAAATAAATCTGAGAATCATTTGCCTAGAGATGATAGTTGAATCCATGGAAAACTGTTGAGATCACTAAATGAAATACTATTGATGGAGAAGAAAAGACTTAGGATTAGAGCCTTGGGGGACACCTATGATTAATGGGTGTAACTTGGATGAAAATCTGGCAAAGGAAACTGAGAAGGAGTAATCAGACAGATAAGAAGATAACCAGAAGAGATCAGTGGCATAAAAAACTAAAGAGAACAGTTTCAAGGTGAAAAGGGTGATTGATAATGTCAAAGGCTACAGAGAAGTCAAAAAGGATGAAGTCTGAGAAACTGTCCTTAGATTTGGCATTTGAGAGTTGATTGGTAATTTTGAAGAGAACAATTTTAGTTGAAAGATGAGCTTAGAAGCCAGGTTGTTGAGAGTTAAGAAGGGAATGATAGGGAAAAAATTGATTGTAGGTGGTCTTCTCAAGTTTAACCAGAAAAAAGAGAAATATAAAAGATAGCTAGTAGGCATAGGTGGATCAAATGAGGGTTATTTTTTTTTGTTTCTGATTTTTTTAAAGGATGGGGAAACCTGAACATGGCAATAGGGAAGCAACAGTAGATAAGGATGATAGTCTCAATTAAAAAAAGGAAAGGGTCAAGGAAACATTGCTTTCTACAGCTCTCATTCCAAGGTGCGATTTTACTATTTTGAATAGTAAACATATGTTATTTTGACTTTAGACTTTTAGAAAGCAAGAATGAATCTTTTCACAGAATTACCAAATTGGAAGATAACCCAGAGGTCATATAATCCAACCAATAACTGAATGAAATATTCCCTCTATAACATATCTGACATTTGATCATCCAGAATTGTTTAATAGCCCTTAAAGAAAAGGAACTTTCTACTTCCCCAGGCAACTCAGTCCACTATTTGTTAAGAGGGCTTTGTTTATATCCAAGCCAAATCTCTCTCTCTCTCTAAAGTCTGTTCATTATTCCTGTTTCTGCCCTCTGTAGCCAAGTAGAAATCTAATCTACTTTCCCACACATCTTCAGATATTTGAAGAAAGCTATTATTTGTTTTCTCTTCTCTAGATTAAATATCCCTCATTTCTTCAAGTGATCCTCACATAACATGATATTTGTATCCCTGATGCTTAGCATACAGTCAGTGCTTAATACATAATTTTCATTCATTCATTCATTCATTCATGATGCCTCAACCTCTCACCATCTTGGTGAACTTGTATGAACATACCACCATCCTTGTAAGAAAAGGTTCATGTTGAGTGAAGGTCCAAAGGAGCAACCTTGGCTAAGATTAGTAAGAGAAAATGTTCCTATATAATTTTCTCAGGAGCTGATATGCAGCTAAGTGAGCTATTTAAGCATTTCTGGCTTTCCCCCAGTGTCAGTCCATTGGGAGATCTGCTTGAATCAGTTCTTAGTTGATGACTTTCATTCCGTGCTGTTGGGTACATCTGTGTTCCCATTTTGTTTGTTTTCTAAGTTATAGAGTACACTGAGGAAACAGGAATACCCATGTTGTTAACTGGGGTGGCAGTGGATAAGGTAGATTTAACTAAGCCATTGAAGCAGATGTTCAGTGATATCTAGAGAGCATTATTTGAGAATCTACATAGGAAAGGAGTCTGTTTTAGATCATAATATGACTTGTATCTAGGTTATGTCTTTTATCTAGAGTTTGTATTTATTACAGCAATCAGTAAAGTGTCTCCATGCATGCATCCATGTATAGAATGTAGAATGAGGCTACTAGTTTTCTTCCAAATGCTAAAACAGAAATGGAGATTGTTCAAGGAAATTTCTAGCTTCACCGTGGCTTGGCATAGGGAACTGACTGTTCTTCACTCCCCACTTCCTATCTAAGAATAATCATAATAACTAACATGAACAATGATGATGATGATAATTTCACATTTATACAATACTTTATGGTTTACAAAGCACTATCTTCACAGTTCTTTGTAGGTACATTGCATAAATATTGTTAATGCCATTTTACAAATGGAAAAACCGAAGATCAGAGAAGTTGTGACTTACTTGCCCATGACTAAAGAATTATAAGGATCTGAGCAAGAACTTGGGTCCACATGTTTTTAACTCTAAGGATGCAGTCAATACTAGCAGTCAAGCACTAAAGGCAGAAGGTTGCATGTGCTTCCATCTTGATTCTGATTATGGGTAGTATGGTAGGAGGGGCATCTAAGTGATGTAGTGGATAGTGTGCAGGACCCAAATCAGGAAGGCTCATCTTTCTGAATTCAAATCTGAACTCAGACATTTAGTAGCTGTGTGACATTAGGTAAGTCACTTAACTCTGCCTCAGTTTCCCTATCTGTAAAATGAGCTAGAGAAGGAAATGGAAGCCCATTCCATTATCTTTATCAAGAAAAAACAAAACTGCAAATGGGGATCACAAAATGTCAGACATAACTAAAATGACTGAACAATTGTGCTACAACAGAAAGATCTCTGGACTCATGAGTCCAAAGATGGATATTCATCCAAGTCCTTGTTCTTCTTCTGAGTCAGATGTAACATGGTATAATAAAAAAAAGCATAATTTAAAGTCAGAAGACCTGAATTCAAATCATTTCCATAGTACCAACTAATGATAAATTGGATTTTGTGTTTCCTAGGATCAGGTTTCTTGTTTGGAATAAATTGTCTCTAAGGCCCCATTGGTAGCACTAATTAATATCCTATGACCACAGGCAGCACAATTAACCTCCCTGAAACTCAATTATAAAATAGAACTAATGATGCCTATCCAACTATCAGGATAATTGTGAGAATCAGATGATATCATATATGTAAAAAGCCATATAAACTATTAAACAATAAATATATAAAGTATGAAAATAAAAAATATTAAGTCCAAATTAGTATTATTATTATTATTTTACCTGTACCTCTACAAAACAGGTTATGATTATTGGAATGAGAAACACCCACCAAACCCACTTTGGACCTATCAATCAGTTAAGCATTTATGGAGCACCTAACATGAGTGCTGGGGATACAAAGAAAGTCATAAGCAGTCCCTGCCCTCATGGAGCTTATATTCTCCTGGGGGAGATATGTGAATATAAATAGGTCCACAAGGAAAGGTCTTATGCAGCATCTCCTTTGAGCCTAGTCTATCCCTACTCCAACATCCATCCTGTCCCTCAATACATTTTTTCACCACCACTTCTTCCACTGCTCTGGTCAGTAGAAGTGAGATAAACTTAAATTCCACATGAACTTTCTCAATTATTGAAATAATTATTCTCCTAAATACTTTTTTGTTTCAGATAGGATCTGGGTAGAAAGACTGTTCATCTGACTTAATGTGCCATTTAATATCTACCTTGTTTCTGATACATTGCTATTGAATGTGATGTCCAGGGGACATCTAAACCACAAAAATCAAAACAGAAAGTGGGATAGAGGTCGCTCAGGATTCCACATCCAAATCTTTCACCCTTTTGTTGTGCCTGAACAAAGTCTGTATTTTTTCAAAGCTTTAGGAGGATGTTCAAAGAAAACTAGTACCTCTGATGTGAAGGCTGCCAAGCCTTTTGTACTTTCCATCTTTGATATCCACCTGAGCCATCCAACTCTGACCTGTGGCTCCAAAAAAGCTGTAGCATGCAACAGCGGCCACACTCTAGTAAACTCTATCAGCAGACTGGCTAAACCAGGTTGATGTTAGCCTAGGGGGTCTTAAACCCATCAGTGAGTTAGCAGGGCATCTACCCCAAGTATATGAAGTCTTTCACTGGTGGAATGGGTGGATGAGTACAATTTGTTCCAACTGCCACGAAGGCAGCTGAAGCAGGCACTGTGGAGCACTTGGAGCTTGGTTAGACATCGAAAGTTTAGACAGCCAAGGTCATCCACTGCATTACAACCATCACCAGTTGGCGACTCTGCCTTGCCACTGGACTGTGATGTTTTTGGAAGAAAGAATGAGGCTCACAGCTTAATGCAGCTTCATCTCACTTAAATCCAATTTTTACATGAATCAAAAGACATCACTCATGCCATTTGAACATTCCTAATAATGATGCCATTTTGATCTTCTATAAGGATTGACAAGAATCAAGGACTATTCCCATCTACAAAATTAAAACAGTGACTCTCCCTCCATTCTTCCCCCCTCCCGCCCTTCTTCTCACATATATAAACCCATTTAACAGAGATGACATGCTGTCAACCTCAAGTTCATAAATGAGTTCCTAGAACAGTGCAGATTAGTTCTTTATAAGTGTGCACTCTGATCTTAAGATTAGTGATCCAGTCATCTCACCAACTGGCAATCATGTTATGGTAGAAGAGTAATGGCAGTGGTGGTAGTAGTGATAGTAGTAGTAGTAGTAGTAGTAGTAGTAACAATGGTAGTAGTAGTGATAGTAGTAGTAGTAGTACTACTACTAACAATGGTAGTAGTAGTGATAGTAGTAGTAGTACTACTACTACTAACAATGGTAATAGTAGTAGTAGTAGCAGTAAAGTAGAAGAAGTAGTGGGGGGGAGGAGGAGGAGGAGGAGGGTTGTATTAGATTGGTGGTGGTGGTGGTAGTAGTGGTGATGGTGGTAGTAGTAGTGTTAATAATAGTGGTAATTAGTAGTAGGAAAGATGGTAGTAGTTGTAGTAGCAGTAAGATGTCTCAGTGCTTCTAAATAAGTAGAAAAGGGGCACCAATAGCAGTAGTGCTAGTACTAGTAGTGGTAGTAGTACTAGTACTAGGAGTGGTATTACTGTTTGTCTCAATGCCTCTAGATTTATAAAAATGGTACACTACTAGTAGTATGGACAACTAGGTGGATAAAGCACTGGTCTGGGAGTCAGAGAACAGGGGTTCTAATCTAGCCTCTGGCACTTGATACTTACTAGCTGTGTGACCTTGCACAAGTCACTTAACCCTGATTACCTAGCATCCAGGGTCATCCTGATTCCTATCTGGCCACTGTACCCAGATGGTTCTGAAAGAGAAAAGTGTGGCTGGTAAGTTAGCATAGCATCCCCTCACTCAAATCCAATTCATGTGCTTGTCATGACATCATCTCCGTGATGTCATGGTATTCTTTGTGAATGAAGGACAGACATCATCATCATTATCATCAATTATTAGTAATAGTAATTTAGCAGTAATAGTAGTATAGAATTAGTAGTAGCAGTAGTGATAGTAGTAATATCAAAGCTTTGGAGCTAGAAGAGGCCTTAATAGTAGCAGTCAGCTAGTTCAACCCTCTCATTTTACAGATAGGGAAACTGAGATCCAAAGAAGTATGGTACCTTGTCCAAAGTCACATAGATTCTAATTGGAAAAAAATTGGTATTTGAACTCAGGTTCTATATAATTATGTGGCTCAATAGTTAATGTTTCTATATCATTTTAAAATTACAACTGTTATCTCCTTTAAGGCTCATGGCAGTCCTGTGAGGTATCTTGTATATGTCCCCAATTCAAAGATGAAGATAATGAAACTTAGAAAGGTTAAATTACATATCATATGATCCTACAGCTAGTAAAATTATTAAATGTAGAATTTGAACCTTGGTCTTCTTAACTTCAAGTCCAATACTTATATTTGGCATATGGAGATGGGATAGAAAGGGAGGGGAAAGGAGAGGGAAGTTCTTAGTAAAGTACTCATTTCAACAGTCATCTACTATAGTTTTATATATATGTATATGTATATATATATGTATATGTATATAAAATGAACAAGAAGAGAAAGTAGAGTATGGTGCATTGGAAAAAAGACTCATTTAGGGGCATATCCCTTCGCCTCCCTATGTCTGTTTCTTCATCTATAAGGTAAAAATAATAACAATTACATTACCTTCCTCAAAATAAGACTGTTGTGAGGAAAGAGTTCTGTAATCCATAAAGAGCTATGGTAATGTGAGATGTTATTCTCATGAGCATTATTATCTTTGTCATAGGGAAGGGGAGGTAGAAATTAAGGAGCAATTATGTATAGATGAAAGATCAACTTTATCTTTAATATATTCAGAGAAGACAGGACTTTAAAAAAATTTGGGTGGAGGATAGAAAGAGAAAGAGGGGAGGAGAGTATCCAGATTGAAAGGAAGTGAGAATGATAAGGAGGACTCATCCAGATATAAAAGACCTGGTGCTGGGGAGAGATAGTTTTGGGAATAGAAGAATATGGAGAAACTAAGAGGAAGGTAATTGGGAAAGAAAGAGAATAGGCAAATGATGAAAGAATAAAACCTTAATAAATATATACCATGAATTGCTAGAGCCAGAAAATTCAACATATGGTGGCCAACTTCCTGGCAATGAACTCCCAATTCAACCAAGTTAGTCTTCAGCATGTAGACACAAAGTACATCAGAGGACCCACACTTTAAGACTAAGCTATTCCAGCTTAGTAGGACCTACCAAGGCTTATTAACCTCTGGCATATACTCCAAGAACTCAAGATTACCTCCATATCACAATGAAGCTTTAAAATAATGTAATTAAGATAGAATTTGCTTTTATTTTTAATCAGAATGAAGATTAGCATGTCTGTTTCCAGGACCCTTTGGGGTTCTGATTTGCTAGTAATCATGTTCCCACTTACTGGTATTATGGCAGAATGACTAGAATATTAAATCTATTGTTTAACAACTCTCTGGTTATTATCAAGCTAAGCATTAAACTGCCTGCCAAAAGTGTTTACCACTGTCATGAAGGAAGTTCAGTGTAAAGTCCAGGTTGAAGACAGGCATAATTTGTGGATAATATTGTTTGATTGCATTTTGGAGGTACCTTACTATTACTGATGTTTTTGTTGTCCCTCCTAACTTTGTGTCATCTGTAAATTTGATAAGCATGTCATCTATGTCTTTATCCAAGTTATTAATTAAAATGTTAATCAGCACAGGCCCAATCATAGTTCCCTAGGATACTCCACTGGAAAGTTTCTTTCCCACTGATGCCAAAGTGTCAATGATTACTCTTTTGGTCCAGCCCTCCAATTGATTTAAAATTCATCTGCTGTACTATCAGCTAGTCTACATCTCATTGTCTTTACCACAAGAATAAAATGAGAAATTTTATGGAATCCTTTGCCAAAATCCAGGTAAACTGCATAGGTGTCATTCCCCTAACCTCCCAGTTAAGTAACTGTCAAAAAAGGGAAGTAAGATTAGCCTGTCATAAGATATTCAGACTGACTGCTTGGTAACTGCAACAGCCACAGCTTTATTATAGCATAGGAAAAAGAAAGCCGTGAAGGTCACTGCTACCCATTTGTCACAGTCTGAACATGAAGCCATTAACAAATTTCAGTTTGATTCTGAGTTTGATAATAAGTTTTGGCAGGCCACAAATGCTTGGATGCCCTTCAGAAACTGTTAACTAGTGGTCAGAGTACCAAACTGGAGTTAGGAGTCTTGGGTTCTGTTCTTGGCAATGACAAACTGACTTCTGTTTTTGACCTGAGGTAAGACTTTGAAGTCTTAGGTATTCTCCATTACAACAAGGAGCAATCCAGTTTTTTTTTCTTTATGTGGTAGAGAAACCTAAGGTATATATATATATATCTTTATTGTGGGGCACAAACAAAAGATAGCAAATGCAAATCAAGTCAAGACATCAACAAACATTTATTAAACATCTGGGTACCAGGAACTATATTAAATGCTGGGAATTTCAAAGTAGGGCAAAAATAGGAGCTCAAAACCCAATGCACATCACAATGGTTACATTTAATGTTAAATAATACTAAGTATTAAAAGATCTAGATAAAGTCCTTCAGTGGAGGAGATGTGAGTAATAGTCATGGAGGTTAAGTTTCATTCTACACTTTTGAGGAGGGAATATCCACACCAGTGAGATCATGGAGTCCTTGAGGTACTCTTAATGATTACATCATGGTAGGGGTATAGTGATCTGAGATTTTTAATTCTATCACTCTGTGAAAGAAGTTGATCCTTCTGGATTCGCTTCTATGAAAAAAATAGAATTAAAACTAGTTTTTTGGTTTAGTAAGAAGGGACCAGCCAATAATGCCCAATACCATACCATTCATATATTCTGAATTTAAAATGAACTTCTGCTCTGTACTGTCCAGTCCTTGTAATTTTTTCCTCTTTAATATTCTCCAATTCAAAGTTAATTGAGGTATCTAGAACATCTGTATGAAATGAAGAGGCTCAGCAGATGAAACATGTCAATAGAGAATATGAGGCATGCTCTCTTGGCCTTTCCATCTTAGGTGTACTCCAAAGTACCTACCTTGCCAATTGCCCTAGTTATGCTATTGTTGGTATAACAATTGTTTTTCCTCAATACATATAATAGTAATTTGTCATTGAGCTATAGTTCCTTAATTTTCTAAGTGTATATGACAATTATATAAGGTTAAAGGTAAAGATGTTAAATATAGTTTACAATCAATAGGGCATTATCCACTGCCTGATATGAAGCCCAATGTATTGTCCACTGACTGATATGAAGCCCAATGTAATACATACTGATTCTTTTTAAGTTATAGACATCTGGGTTATACAGTAGATAAAGTGTCAGAATTGCAATCAGATAGACTGAGTTCTAATCTGACCTCAAACTACAAGCTATGTGATGTTGGGCAAGTCTCAGCCTCTGTTAGCTTCAGTTTTCTCATTTGTAAAATGGGAGATAATTATAGTGCCCACTTTCCAAAGTTATGGTGAGGATCAAATGAGACAAAAATTGTAACCTGATGCTTCCTCTAGGTAAATATTTTAGTTTTTCAGTAGTTCTTGGACCCAATTGGACCTGTCATTTCTTACTATGGAAAGAACTAACCTTGTAGTGGTATTCTAGAATGGATCATGAACAGTTGAACACAACTGGAAAACAAATGAGCTGAATTTGACTATAAAGTATTGACACGGGGGTGGCTAGGTGGCGTAGTGGATAAAGCACCGGCCTTGGAGTCAGGAGTACCTGGGTTCAAATCTGGTCTCAGACACATAATAATTACCTAGCTGTGTGGCCTTGGGCAAGCCACTTAACCCCATTTGCCTTGCAAAAAATAAATTAAAATAAAATATTGACACTTATTTTTTGGCATGGTTTATGAAAATCCTTGTCACCACTTTATAATTAAGTTAGGTACCCAAATTTCTCAGTGGATCTGTGTCTAGTTGGAGAGGCAATTACAATATGGGACCAGATCTGATCAACATGCTCTTCTGCCTTTGGTCATTCCATGTTGTCTAAGCAAATGATGTTGCCCAGTAGACTGCACTAATCCAATTGTTGATTTACTAAACAAAATTCAAATATTGTTCATAGCCTCATTCTTTGTTCTGTCTATAGGAAACACTCAAAAACATTTCTTGAATAGAATGAGTGTAAACTAGAGGAAGGCTAGATGCCAATCTTCTGTGAAGACTTTGGATGTCAAACAGGGCAGCATTCATTGTGGTGTCTGAGAAAGGATGCTTCAAAGTCAATTACTGATTACTCCATAATCACCATTACCAAGATGCTGCCCACTTGAGTAGTCAAAACAATGAGCAGAAAGGAAATGAATTAATTTCATCCTATCTATTGAACAGAATTCAATTAGTCTGGAAAACAAAGAGAAAAATGATCTGCCTTATAAAATATCATAGAGTCCATATTTGAGAACTGAAGGGCTGAATAAATTTGTTTTTGGATCTAGGAGCCAGCCCTCAAATTTAGAGGCCAAAGATTCTTTTATTTTAGCTTTCAGAGTTTTATGTTTTGATAACAAGCAAATAGTAATACTTTGTAAACACCATATGTCACCTGTCAATGATACAAACTCAATATGGTTAAATTCAAGAAGCATTTATTTAGTCTCCAAAATGCAAGAAAGTGTGCTAGTGTGAAGACAAAAATATGCCTGCTCTTAAGGAGATTATAATCTATTGAAGGGACATAACATGATCACAGAAAAGTAAATACTTATGGATGTATATTAAATACAAATGATTTCATGTAACTTTAGAGCCAGTTTTCTTTTCACTGTGCCACTCAGTGCCTCTAGGCTAGAGCAAAATTGTGACAGGCTTTAAGTAACAAAGAGGAATTTTTCTTTTATTGTAGAAGCATAAGGAAATAAGTTTCTCAAGCAGGGGATTCCTGTTTTGAGAATATCAGTTTGGAAGCATCTTTGAAGAATGGGTTGGGAGGAGGAGAAAGCTTCAAGCAGAGTGTCCCATGTCTGTCATTACAACTCCTGGATGATGCTTGTGCCTTACTGGAGTTTAGGAGTTCTGAGATGTGAATCAGGTGTGAATCAGGTGAATCCTGGACTTAGGTCCAGGATGGCAAGCCCCCAGGAGGGAAGGGTCACCAGGCTTCCCAAAAAGTTGGGTAAGCTTGGGAAATTAGAGCAAGTTAAAAATGGATCAGTCAGTGTCAGTCAGTGTCAGGTCTGTGAGTGGCCATTGTATCTGCAGCCTAGGCAAGATACTTAGTCCCCAGAAAAGGAGAAGAAAGGAAAGGAATAGAAAGGAAAGCAAAAGAGTGGATGGGAAAAGAAAGGAATGAGACTGGAAATAGGGAGACCAATTAGGAGGCTTTTGTAATAGTCTAGGTGAGTGTTGTAAAAGGGTCTGAATAGGATGATAGCCAAGTAAGTGGAGGGAAGTAGTCAGATTTCAGAGATATTGTGGAGGTAAGATGAATAAAACTTGACAGTTGAGGAGCAGCTAGGTGGTGCAGTGAATAGAGCACAGGCCTTGGAGTCAAGAGGACTTGAGTGCAAATCCAGTCTCAGACACTTATTTACTTAGCTGTGTAACTTGGACAAGTCACTTAACCAAGTTGCCTTGCAAAAAAACACAAAACAAAAAACTTGGCAGTTGATTGGACTTGAAAGGTGAAGAAGAGTGAAGAGTCCAAGGCTGTCTGTAAGGATGTGGAATTTGGAGATTGGAAGTATCAGGATACCCTCAACAGAAGTAGAAGAAATAAGTAGGGAGAGTAACTTTATTTTTTTTATTAAAGATATTATTTGAGTTTTCCAATTTTCCCCCCAATCTTACCTCCCTCCCCTCACCCCTCACAGAAAGCAATCTGTCAGTCTTTACTTTGTTTCCATGTTGTACATTGATCCAAATTGAGTGTGATGAGAGAGAAATCATATCCTTAAGGAAGAGACAAAAAGTCTAAGAGATAAAAAGATTTTTTTCCCCTAAATTAAAGGGAATAGTCCTTGAACTTTGTTCAAACTCCACATCTCCTTATCTGGATACAGATGGCACTCTCCTTTGCAGACATCCCAAAATTGTTCCTGATTGTGGCACTGATGGAATGAGCGAGTCCTTCAAGGTTGACCATCACCCTCATGTTGCTGTTAGGGTATACAGTGTTTTTCTGGATCTGCTCATCTCACTCAGCATCAGTTCATGCAAATCCCTCCAGGCTTCCCTGAAATCCCATCCCTCCTGGTTTCTAATAAAACAATAGTGTTCGATGACATACATATACCACAGTTTGCTAAGCCATTCCCCAATTGAAGGACATTTACTTGATTTCCAATTCTTTGCTGCCACAAACAGGGCTGCTATAAATATTTTTGTACAAGTGATGTTTTTTACCCTTTTTCATCATCTCTTCAGGGTATAGACCCAGTAGTGGTATTGCTGGGTCAAAGGGTATGCTCATTTTTATTGCCCTTTGGGCATAGTTCCAAATTTCCTCTCCAGAAAGGTTGGATGAGTTCACAGCTCCACCAACAGTGTAATAGTGTCCCAGATTTCCCACAGCTCTTCCAACAATGATCATTATCCTTTCTTGTCATATTGGCCAGTCTAAGAGGTATGAGGTGGTACCTCAGAGAAGCTTTAATATGCATTTCTCTAATAATTAATGATTTAGAGCAATTTTTCATATAGCTATGGATTGCTTTGATCTCCTCATCTGTAAATTGCCTTTGCATATCCTTTGACCATTTGGTAAAAGAAAATTGGAGAATGGCTTTTTGTTTTAAAAATATGACTCAGTTCTCTGTATATTTTAGAAATAAGTCCTTTGTCAGAATCATTAGTTGTAAAGATTGTTTCCCAATTTACTACATTTCTTTTGATCTTGGTTACAGTGGTTTTATCTGTGCAAATGCTTTTTAATTTTATGTAATCGAAATCATCTAGTTGGTTTTTGGTGATGTTCTCCAACTCTTTCTTAGTCATAAACTTCTCCCCTTTCCATAGATCTGACAGGTAAACTAGTCCTTGATCTTCTAATTTGCTTATAGTATTGTTTTTTTATGTCTAAATCTTGTAATCATTTGGATCTTATCTGAGTAAAGGGTGTTAGGTGTTGGTCTAATCTAAGTTTCTTCCATACTAATTTCCAATTTTCCCGCAGTTTTTATCAATGAGAGAATTTTTATCCCTGGACTCTTTGGGTTTATCAAACAGCAGATTACTATAATCATCTCCTGCTTTTGCACCTAGTCTATTCCACTGGTCCACCACTCTTTTTCTTAGCCAATACCAAACAGTTTTGATGACTGATTCTTTATAATATAATTTTAGATCAGGTAGGGCTAAGGCCCCTTCTTTTGCACCTTTTTTTTCATTAAGTTCCTGGAAATTCTTGACTTTTTATTTCTCCATATGAATTTACTTAAAATTTTTTATAACTCATTAAAGTAATTTTTTATAATTTTGATTGGTAGAACACTAAACAGGTAGTTTAGTTTTGGTAGAATTGTCATTTTTATTATATTAGCTCTACCTATCCAGGAGCAGTTGATATTTGCCCAGATATTTAAACCTGATTTAATTTATGTGAGAAGTGTTTTATAATTGTTTTCAAAAAGTTTCTGAGTCTGTCTTGGTAAATAGACTCCCAGGTATTTTATATTGTCTGAGGTTACTTTGAATGGGATTTCTCTTTTTAGCTCTTCCTGCTGTATCTTGCTAGACATATATAAAAACGTTGAGGATTTATGAGGGCTTATTTTATAACCTGCGACTTTGCTAAAATTGCTAATTGTTTCCAGTAGTTTTTTGGATGTTTTCTTGGGATTCTCTAGGTAGACCATCATGTCATCTGCAAAGAGAGAGTGAGAGTTGTGTCTCTTCCTTCCAAATTCTAATTCCTTCAATTTCTTTTTCTTCTCTAATTGCTGAAGCTAACATTTCTAATACAATATTGAATAGTAGTGGTGATAATGGGCACCCTTGTTTCACCCCTGATCTTATTGGGAATGCCTCTAGCCTCTCCCCATTGAATATAATGCTTGTTGATGGTTTCAGATAGATATTGCTAATTATTCTAAGGAACAGTCCATTTATCCCTACACTCCCTAGTGTTTGTAGTAGGAATGGATGCTGTATTTTGTCAAAAGCTTTTTCAGCATCTGTTGATATTATCATATAATTTCTGATAGGTTTGTTGTTGATATAATTGAGTATACTAACAGTTTTCCTAATATTGAACCAACCCTGCATTCCTGGGATAAATCCTACTTGATCATAATGTATTATCCCAGTGATAACTTGTTGTAATCATTTTGCTAAGATTTTATTTAAGATTTTTGCATCTATATTCTTCAGGGAGATAGGTCTATAATTTTCTTTCTCTGTTTTAACTCTTCCTGGTTTAGGTAGCAGCACCATATTGGTTTCATAGAAAGAGTTAGGCAGAGTCCCATCTTTCCCTATTTTTCCAAAAAGTTTATATAGAATTGGAACCAATTGTTCCTTAAATGTTTGGTAGAATTCACTTGTGAATCCATCAGGCCCTGGAGATTTTTTTCCTTAGGGAGTTCAATGATGGCTTGTTGAATTTCTTTTTCTGAGATAGGGTTGTTTAGGTATTTAATCTCCTCTTCATTTAACCTGGGCAACTTATATTTTTGTAAATATTCATCCATTTCACTTTGATTATCAAATTTATTGGCATACAGTTGGGCAAAATAATTTCAAATTATTACTTTAATTTCCTCCTCATTGGTGGCGAGTTCACCTTTTTCATTTATGATACTAGCAATTTGGTTTTCTCCTTTCTTTTTTTAATCAAATTGACCAGAGGTTTATCAATTTTATTGGTTTTTTCATAATACAAACTTTTGGTTTTATTTATTAATTCAATAGTTTTTTTTTGCTTTTGCTTTTATTAATTTCTCCTTTAATTTTTAGAATTTCTAATTTGGTATTTAATTGGGGACTTTTAATTTGTTCTTTCTCTAATTTTTTAGTTGCATGTTTAGTTCATTGATTTCCTCTTTCTCCAATTTATTCATGTAAGCATTTAAAGCTATAATATATCCACTGAGAGCTGCTTTGAGTGATTCCCATAGGTTTTGGTATCTAGGATAAAATGGTTAATTCTTTCTATAATTTGGTTTTGGGTCCACTCATTCTTTAAAAGGAGGTTATTCAGTTTCCAATTGGTTCTGGGTCTATATCTCCTTGGCCCAATATTGCATGTGACTTTTATTGCATTGTGATCTGAGAAAGATGTATTCACTATTTCTGCCTTTCTGCAGTTGATCATTAGGTTTTTATGTCCTAGTACAGGGTCAATTTTTGTATAAGTTCCATGTACTACACAGAAAAAGGTATATTCCTTTCTATCCCCATTCAATTTCCTCCATAAGTCTACCATATCTAGGTTTTCTAACAGTCTATTTACCTCCTTAATTTCTTTCTTGTTTATTTTATGATTCAATTTATCTAGATCTGAGAGCAGGAGGTTGAGATCTCCCAGTAGTAGAGTTTTGCTGTCTTTGTTTTCCTGTAGTTCTTTCAGCTTCTCCTCTAAGAATTTGGATGCTATCCCATTGGGTGTATATATATTCAGTATTGAAATAACTTTATTGTTTATAGTACCTTTTAGGAGGATAAAGTTTCCTTCCTTATCTCTTTTAATGCCATCTATTTTTGCAGCTGCTTTGTCTGCGATAAGGATTGCTACCCCTGCTTTTTTTAATTCAGCTGAAGCAAAATATATTTTGCTCCAACCTTTTACCTTTACTCTATATGTATCTCTCTGCTTCAAATGAGTTTCTTGTAAGAAGCATATTGTAGGATTCTGGTTTTTAATCCACTGTGCTATTTGCTTATGTTTTAAGGGAGAGTTCATCCCATTCACATTCAAAGTTATGATTACTAATTCTTTATTGCCCTCCATGCTATCTTCCCTTTGTATTTTTCCCACTTTGCCCCCTTCATCTGTATTCCCCAATATTTGTTTCTAAATACCACCCCTTCAGTGTGTTTGCCCTTCTATATCACCCCTCCCCTTTCCCTTTTCCCTTCCCTTCCTTTTGTTAGTTCCCCTTTTTCCCCACTCCCCCTCCCTTTCTCCATCCCCCCTCTCCTTTTCCCCTTTTAATACTTGAAAGGTTAGATGTTTTTTTAAGTTAACTAAGTATGTGTAAGTTGACTTTAAGCTAAGTCTGATGAGAAGAAGATTCAGATGTTTCTCATCTCCTCCCTTCTTCCCATTACCATAGGTATTTTATACCTCTTAGTGTAATAAGATTTACCCCCATTCAATCCCCTCCCTCCTCCTGTCTCCTTCCTGTACCCTTTTTTAAGGATGTAGTGCTTTTTAGATCATCCTATTTGAGTAATAGAAAATTCTGAGTATCTGTCACTTCTAGCTAAGTACATTCTATCTAATAGAGTTAAAATTCTTGAGAGTTATTAGTCTTTCTCCCAAGTGAGGTTAAAGCCAGTTACATCCCATTGGATAGCAGTCTCATGGATAGGTCATGAATGTCCATCACTTCTGGCTAGGTATATTCTCTCTGTTAGAGTTACAATTCTCAAGATTTATGAACATCCTTTTCCCCATGCTGGGATATAGCCAGTTTCAACTTATTGGATAGCAGTTTTTTTCTTTTACCACCCCCCCCTTTTAACCTTTTCATGTGTCTCTTGAACCTCCTGTTTGATATCCAAATTTTCTATTTAGCTCTGGTCTTTTCATCAGGAATTTTTGGAATCCTTCCCTTTTGTTAAATGTCCATCTTTTTCCCTGGAAGAGAAGGCTTAGCTTTGCAGGATAGTGGATTCTTGGCTGCATTCCAAGCTCCCTTGCTCTTTGAAATATCTCGTTCCAGGCCCTTCGATCCCTTAATGTTGATGCAGCCAGGTCCTGCGTAATCCTTACTGTGGCTCCTTGATATTTAAATTGTTTCTTTCTGGCTGCTTGCAGGATTTTCTCTTTTATTCGATAGTTCTGGAATATGGCCAAAATATTCCTTGGTGTTTTCATTTTAGGATCTTTCTGGAGGGGATCGATGTATTCTTTCAATAACTACTTTGCCCTCTGGTTCCATGATATCAGGGCAGCTTTCCATCACTAGATCTTGTAATATTAAGTCCAGGCTTTTTTTTTTTTCTCTTCAATCTTTTCAGGAAGTCCAATAATTCTCAGGTTGCCCCTCTTAGACCCATTCTTGAGGTCAGTGGTTTTGCTGATGAGGTATTTTACATTTTCTTCTATTTTTTCTATCTTTTTGATTTTGTTTAACTGGGTCTTGCTGTCTCATGGAATCATTAATTTCTGCAGTCTCCATTCTTTTTTTTAGGGAGGAGTTTTCTTCATTAACCTTTTGCAACTCCTTTTCTAATTGGTCAGTTCTACTTTTGAAAGAACTTTCTGGGGTGGCTAGGTGGCGTAGTGGATAAAGCACTGGCCCTGGAGTCAGGAGTACGTGGGTTCAAATCTGGTCTCAGACACTTAATAATTACCTAGCTGTGTGGCCTTGGGCAAGCCACTTAACCCCATTTGCCTTGCAAAAACCTAAAAAAAAAACTTTTCATTTGATCAATTGAGGTCTATTTTTTTTGTTTTTTTTTTTTTTAGATTTTTCAAGGCAATGGGGTTAAGTGGTTTGCCCAAGGCCACACAGCTAGGTAATTATCAATTGAGGTTTTGAGAGAATTATTTTCTTTTTGCATTTGCCCAATTGAGGATCTGAGAGAATTATTCTCATTTTATATTTGTCCAATTGATGATGTGAAAAATTTATTCTCATTTTGTATTTGTCCAATTGAGGATCTGAGAGATTTATTCTCATTTTGTATTTGTCCAATTGTATTTTCTAAGGATTTATTTTCTTGTTGCAAGGTATTAATTGTCTCTCCCAAATTTTCCAGTTGATTTTTAAACTCCTTCCTTATTTCTTCAAGGAAGTCTTTCTGTGCTGAAGACCAGATTGTATTCTCCTCAGAGGTTCTAGGTCTCTCTGAGTTAGGGTCTTTTCCTTCCAAGAATTTTTCTATGGATCCACCTTTCCGCTGACCCTTCTTCATTTTTCTAAGACCTTGAGTTGGGGAGGGACTGGTTCACAGGCTTGGGATCACTAAAGGCTTTACTCACTGAGTTCAATTTCTCTGGATGGCCAGTAGGAGGTGCTTGTTGTGTTCTCTGAATTGTCTGTGATTTTGATTGAGGCCTTCTCCCTTAGCTTGAAGGGAGGGGTTGGAGCTATTGAATCCTTTTGCCTTCAATCAATGGTGGGCTTTACCCTAGGGTGAGGTCATTCCTCTCCCTATTGTCAGCTGGGCTGGTTCTTCTGCTCACACACCTGTGCCTGAGACAGAAGTAGTCTGCCATTGTTTGTTCTTGGAAGAGGCCTCAGCCTTAATGTAGGCATGGATTCAGAGTTCCTCAGACCAGAGGAGCCCAGGGATGGTGTCCTCAGCTCTCCTGCACAGGAACTCTCCCCCCAGCCCCGTTGGCAAGGTCCAGAGGGTCAGTGCCAACACCAGTGCCTCTGCTCCCTGGCTGACTCAAGCCCTCACCGTCTAGCCCCACCGCTGATCCAGGAGGTCCAACTCTCAGCCCTCAGACTCCCTGGCTCCAATTCAGCCGCTAATCTGGTTGATCCAGGGCTTATCTGCCCTCTGTACCCAGACTCACCTGCCTGAATTTGCCCAATGCTGCTGCAGGAGACAAATCCTGAGGTAGATGTTATTTCTCCTGGCTTTTCTTTCTGGGTTTTGTGGGTCAGATTTCTATTAAGAGGTTTGTTCCATATGATAGATGGGGAAAGATCAGGAGACTTTAGAACTGTGCCTGTCTCCTCTCCACCATCTTGGCTGGAATTCCAAAGAGTAACTCTAGATGAAAAGATGAGTTCTCTTTTAAACATTTGGGGTTTGAGATGCCTATGGGACATCTATGGGACATCTATGGGACATCCAGTGGGGGCTGTCCAGTAAGCAGTTAATGCAATGATAAACAAAGGAAATAACATTTTAGGGGTCCATAAAAGGACATTTGATTCCTTGACTTGTTGGAAGTTCCCCTTCCTTATCAACAAATACTTGCTTCTCTAATGTCTACAGAGGGAAAAAAAAAGGAATGAAATTAGGACTCCCAATTTCTCTTTCAATTCAGTAAGGCATGCTGTTCAGCCCTAGAAACTGCCTAGCTAGCTCCTTAGCAACCTCACCTAAATCATTGTCCTCTGCTCTTAACACCCTCCAAGCAAGTATGTCAGAAGCAGCAGGTTGCTTCCTCTCCGTAATTCAAGTCAAAGGCAGTGATACAAGAGTTCCCTTTTAAAGAACTCTAAGAAAGGTGTCTCAACCTTTCAAGTACTGAATCACCAACAACTATCTTTTATAGACCAATGCCAAGGAGATTCATGTCAATTACTGTTTATTTACTCTGGCATCTGGTTTATCTGGAAAACTTTTGAATCTTCAATTTTTTTTAAAGGACAATTTTACAGAGAAAAGGAAATGAAATCCTTCATCTTGATAAACATCTTTATTTAGTTTTAAAGGGCTATAACAATATTTAGGCCATGATATATGGTATATATATCTGTTGATATAATCAAAATCCCTGCTGATAATAACCCTGAGATTACTTGTGTTAATCTAGCACTGGAGACTTTTCTGTCTTCCTAAAAGCATCCTTTACAATCTTCCAGACATATGTCCTAATGGTCTGCCTTGCATCTAGTTGTAGGAAATTAGGGGGTCACTGACTAAACTTGGTGACTCACAAGATTATATATGCTCACTTAAAAGATAGAGAGACAAAGTCATAGCATTCCAGGGTTGCGCTGTTCGTTCTTTTCTATTTCTTAGCAAGGGCTATACAGAGAGTGGTCTGGCCCAATCTTGCAAGTACTCCAAAGAAATGGTTTGGTCCACAATATATGTATATTCCCCAGGTCAGAGCAGTGGCCTTGCTCATAAAACTCCCTAGTTTATTCTGTGCACTGACAACACAGACTCCCTGAACCACCCAGGGAATCATGCTTCTATAATCATACTGCTATAGATTATGCTTTAATATAGAAACCAGTAATATGTTCTTTGGACTTCTAAAAAATTGATTAACTTCCCTTCACATGCTTTTATGGCAGGGGCGGGGGGAGATTGTTTGGTTTTAAGTTGAGGCACAAATTACATTACAATTAGATAAACATTTTCTAAACTAGACAAATCTTTCCTAAGGCAGTTTAAGGCAATTTCTTCTTTTAGACAAAGTAAAGATGGAGAGCTGGTCATTCTCTTCCTTATATTTGTGTGTTGTGTGTGTGTGTAGATAAGTCATTCTTATTTCAATACTAGTAGCTCCAGGTTATATAATTTAATCTGTCTTTCAGCATAACCATTCTCATTCCAGTCCAGTCCTATCCCAAAAAGAATACTATAGCTATGTTTTTATAGTGAAATGTTTGCAAATAAACAAAGAAACTGCATAGGAGCCTACAGGCAGTGAAAGCACTAATCAAGAAATTGGTTTCATTACCTATATTTTTTTTTAGGTTTTTGCAAGGCAGATGGGGTTAAGTGGCTTGCCCAAGGCCACACACCTAGGTAATTATTAAGTGTCTGAGACCAGATTTGAACCTAGGTATTCCTGACTCCAAGGCCGGTGCTTTATCCACTACGCCACCTAGCCTATATTTTATTACAAGTACATAACTGACATTTATATAATGCTTTAATGTTTGAAAAGATTTTATTACATATCATTTCATTTTTATTTATTTAAAATTTTTTCCCCAATTATATGTAAATACAGTTTTTAACATTCACTTTTTGAAATTCTGAGCTCCAAATTCTCTCCCTCCTCCTTTCCTCTCTCCTTGAGAAGGGAAGCAATTTGATACAAATTATACAGATACATAATTTCATTTTAACTTCAAAACAACTTGAAATGGATCTTTAATCCTGGGTCTTTCTGACTACAGAAAATTCTACCAGCTACTCTAAGCTGTCTCTGAAACATGAGAAGTTTTGACATTGATTCTTTCCAGGGGAAATCTCATTGGCCAACTATTAGTAGCCTTTTTCTTAATTCAGTCAAGAAATTCTATGCAATAAGTACCAAGTTGACAGAATGAATGTGTAAAGATATTTAAGCATTTATAGCAATGAATAAGGGATTGAGTGCCAAGACAGAAGTTAAAGAAATAAAATATGTGTAGTTTGGAGAAATCATGGCACAACCATGAGATAGAATGGGAAGAAGGAATAAGTCTAGAAATGTCTACTATTTTAAGTATACCCAGATTATTGCATTTAGGGAAAATGAATAATTACTGACTCTTTGCTTTAAGGAAATTAGCACAATATTCATAAGAATTTCCCTAGAAAAAGATAAATCAATCAACAAATGGTAATATTAAGTACCACTATGTGTTAGGTACTATGCTGGTTTGTATATAAAGATAAAAATAAAACAATTTCTGCTCTCAGGAGCTGACAATCTATTGGCGTATTGACATATCGATATGTCATCTGTATAGAATAAATATAACAGCAGGTAACTTTATATAGCTTTTTAAGATTTTCAAAGCATTTTATACAGTTATTTCATTTGATTGCTCTTAATTTAGGGTGGAGTGACACCAGTAGTTGAGGCCAAAATTCAATAATTCATTAAGTATTTATTAAGTGCCTATTATTTGTCTGGGCCCCATGCTATGCTAAGTACTGGAGACACAAAAAGAAACAAAAATACCAAGCAAGCTACATACAGGATAAATAGGAAGTAATGAACAGAAGGCAGGCCCTGGAATTAAGGGGTTGGAGAAATCTTCCTGTAGAAGAAAGGATTTCAATGGGAACTTAAAGAAAGTCAAGAGGTCAGCAGAGTCAGAGTAAATGAGAGAGGGCATCCATTTCAGGGGTGGGGACAGCTAGAGAGAATACCCAGAGCTAAGCCATGGAGTGTCTTCTTTAAAGAGCAGCCAAGAGGCCAGTGTCACTTGATCCTCAAAGATGTTGGGAGGTCTGATGCTTATAAGCACACTGGAAAGGAGGAGGGTCTAGCTTATGAAAGACTTTAAGTGCCAAACAAAGCTTTTTGTATTTGTACTTGGAGGCAACAGGAAGCCATTTAAATTTGAGTAGAGGGTGTGACATGATCAGACTTTAGGAAAATCAAGTGAGGCAGAGTTGCACAAAGTCATCAGCCTCTTTTTCTCTTTCTGAGTTTTCGAAGTCCAATGGCAAGACAAAATTCAGTATAACTAGTGATAGCCTGGCATCTTTGATATTTGCCTAAGTTCTAAGTACCTTACAATACCTGCTTCAACTGCCTTTGTGACCTTTTAGAACAAACTGTTCTCATGCATCCCTTCTGCTGGGGGAAAGTTTTTTTTTTTTAAACTGGATTTATTTAAGGCAATAGAGTTAAGTAACTTTTCCAAGGTATACAGCTAGGCAATTATTAAGTGTCTGAGATCAGATATGAACTCAGGTCCTTCCGACTCCAGGGCCAGTGCTCTGTCCACTGCACCACCTAGCTGCCCCTGGGAAAAGTCTTTACATGCTTGGGTAGACACCCCTCTTACTTAGGTTTGAAACCTTCATACTCATTTAGCCCATCTGCCTAGATGGTATATCAGGATATGACTGCTGTGTTTACTACAGTTTCTTGGAGCCACAGGTGAGACTTGGGTGAATTAGGTAGAAACCAGAGATAGATAAGCAGCTCTGAAAAGGGCTCAGAAAGCCCTCACGTGAGAGGTGCTAGTTCTTAAGGTATGAAGTGTTGAGGGCCTATAACCAGAATGATAGCAGTGTCAGAGGAGAAAAGAAGTGTATTGGAGAGATATTGGGAAGGTGAAATCAACAAGCAATACTGTTTGGGATATTGGGAGTAAGAGATAGAGAGTAATCTATGATAACTTATTTTATCCTATGATAACTCTAGTCCTTGAGGGACTAGATGGATCAGAGGCTTGTAGGAAGTAAGAGGTGGAGCTAAGGGGAGACTATATTGCAAGTATGGAATACAGCCAGTACAAAGACAGAGAATGGAGATAAAATGTGATGTGTGAAGAACAACAAATAGAGAAGTCTGGCTAGACTGAAGAGAAAGGGGAGTAATCTATTATAAAGTTAGCAAGATATATCAGGGTTATATTGTGAAGGGTATCCCAACTAATGAAGACAAAAACTTTGATAGATACTCTTCTGGGTGATGGTAATATAAAAACAAAATAACAAATAGGGCCTGTCCTCAATTAGTTTACTTACAGGCTAGTCAGGGAGAAAATATGTACATTTACTGGTGCAAATAAACTACACACAAGGTGATTTTGAGAGAAAGGCACTAGCAGCATGGGCAGTAGTTTGGGGTCATCAGGAAAGGCTTCAGATAGCATGTTACCTTAGCATTAAGAGAAACAAGAAATTCTGAGTGATGGGAGTGAGGAGGAGAGCACATCCAGCCTTGGGGAACAACCCTTGTGAGGAACAGAAGGAATATAATTTGACTGTATCACAGTGACTATGAAAGGGAGTAATGTATAATAAGGAAGGAAATGTTGATTGGGAACTAGTTGCAGAGTTTTAAATACCAAACTGTTTATATTTGATTCTTGAGGTAATGAAGAGCCATGGTAATTATTGAATAGAGGAGTGACATCATGTACCCTTTGAATATCGTTTTCTTCTTCTTCTAGATATATCAAGCTTCAGTGAAGTTCCACATGTAGAGTTTGGTTAAGAAAGAACCCAGGGTTTTGTCATAGCAGGAAATGTATAACACAGGACACGTCACTCCACTATAACTTGTATTCATGGTGGCAAGGCAGGGTAAAACAGAGTTTGCAATAAAATTCTCAGTTTTCATTAGTTCATTTCCTTGTGGCACAGAATGAGTTGAATTAAACTCTTCATATTTGTTAGTGACAGAGGAGGTATCTAGAATGTCTGGAGAATTTAAACTTTATTGCAAAAAAATATGTCTTTATAAACATATATACATATATAATATATATATATATATAACACTGTTTTCTCTGAGTCACATAAAAGAAGTCCTGGCTAAGTAGACTAAAAGATATCATGATATCCTTTACGAAAGCATGAAAGCTATTGGGTCTATATAAAAACAAAGAGATGAACATCTCAGCTTCCATTGATCTAGAGTAAGTAAATTGTGTTTTCATTGAAGAATTATTTTTAAAGGGCCTACTTGAATATTCAAAATCAGATCCAGAACATGTTACTTCATAAACCCTGTCACATAAATTGACACATAGTAAGACCTTGGTGCCAGGCACCAAGGAGCCTGCAGGTTCTTATCCTTGGTGACAAATAGTCCCCAGCTATCCAATAGGCTTCCTATAAACTTAGACTGAAATAGAGTGAGAGAACGAAAAGGAAAAGGATGGAAAATAGAAGGAAAAATTCTTTTAACTTCCTCCCTTAGAAAATGAAGAGTTTGGTTGAACTGATCTAGAAGGATCTTTCCAGCTATAGCAGTCTCAAGTTCTATAGTGACATCTGGTGGATGAATATGACTAAGAATCCAGAACTGGGCCTCAACTGGCTGCACAAACCTGGAAAAAACACCTTGTTTCTCTTTGGCTTGCCAAGCCCTCATTAATCAAACAAATAAAATTATATTCTTTGATATCTCTATTTATGATGTGTTTTCTGTTTTGGCAGGTTGTTGTGAGGCTCAAATGAGATAACAGGTTAAAAGTATATTGGAGGGGCGGCTAGGTGGCGCAGTGGATAGATAGAGCACTGGCCCTAGAGTCAGGAGGACCTGAGTTCAAATCTAGCCTCAGACACTTAATAATTACCTAGCTGTGTGGCCTTGGGCAAGCCACTTAACCCCATTTGCCTTGCAAAAATCCTAAAAAAAAAGGATATTGGAAAATTGAAAGTATTATTTAAATTTCCATTATTAATATTATTATGAATTGATACTTTATAATATTTCTGGAAGGCGTCATACATATCTTTGACCCATTTTACAAATGGCAAAATATACTCAGGCCCTGTAAGGCCAATTATTATTTCTTGGTCAAAGGGAAAATAGAAGTAGATTTGGCCTTCTCACCTTAAATTTAGCCTTAAAGCTACACAGTCATTCATTGCTTAATTGCAGTCATGAAGTCTGATTTTTAAACCCTTTTCATCTAATATTATCATCATCAGCTTTATTAAAGTAATTATCATCAAGAAAAGCTCTCAAGTCTCTTTACTGATATAAGCAAACTTTTGAATGTATAATTCAAAAAAGCAAATATATAACAATAAAAATGTATAAGTTGTTTAGCAATATATTTTATTTGCATTTGACTATGGATGGGTTTAATATTGTGGGGACAGTTGAATCATTTCAGATGAAGTAATGAAACTGGGAAGACTTTATTGGACATAGTCATTAATCAATAAACATTTATTAATTGCTAGTGCTGGTGATACAGAAAGAGATAAAAGACAAATTCTGCCACCAAAGAGTTCACAATCTAACAAGGGAGACAATAAGCAAACAAATGTGTATACAAACCAACTAAATTCAGGATAAATAAGAAATAAGTAACAGAGGGAAAGCCCTAAAACAAGAGAGATTGGGAAAAGTTTCCTGTGGAAGAGGTGATTTTAGTTAGATTTTGAAGGAAAGAAACTAGGGAATAGGAGAGCTAGGTAGAGATATTAAGGGAGAGCATTCCAAGTGTTGCACCCAGAAAGTGAGTAGGAGACCAAGCTATGAAATTTGGGAGTGGACTTTATTTACCTGGGGTTGCTAGGGATAAAAACCCAAATCTAACAACTTCAAGAATAGAATGACCAAGGTTTTTATAATATTTTGAGGGGCAGGGGTATCAAGAGCAAGCAAGTTATAGAAGCAGAAATAGCAGTTAGATATATTTCCTTGTCAGACTATTGCACACACACATGACATAGTATAGATAGGAGGCCAATAAGAGATGGAATGGGGTCAGGGTCTGCCTTAGGTCTTAACATGTGTCCTGTGGTAGAACAATCATGTACCAGAGAGAGGGTCAGGATCTACCTGAGGTACAGGATAGTCATGTACCAGGGAGACTTAGGTCGGGTGGAGTTTACTATCTCACAGCTCCAGTTGCACCTGGTGGGGCGGAAAGCAGTTTCAGGAGGGAGCAGGAATATTGCAGAAACAGCTAAAGGATTAGGTTAACAAGAACATTAGGTGAGTCTCAGATAAAATTTATGGTATATTTCTTGACTCTCAGGGTCAAATATTTTAGCCCTGTCAGGATGTTCCCAGACTTAGGGGCATTAGCCAAACTGTATTTCTGGGGAGTTTCTCACGACTCAGAAAAGTGACAAGGACCCCCTTTACACAGCGGTTACCCGAGTATTAATATTTTCTTTCACAAGCATGGCCAGAGAAAATGAACAGATCTAAGTATAGTGTTCCTGATTTGAAGAATAGCAAAAAGGCCAATGACACTAGATCAAAGAATATATGTTTGAGTAAGGAGGAGGAAGACTGGAAAAGGAGGAGGTTATGAAGGACTTTGAATATCAAGTAGAGGATGTTGTATATCAACAAATATGTATTAAGCCCTTATTTTGTGCCTAACACTATATTGTTTGTTGTACCAGGACCAGCCTTGCTAAGTCCAGAGAAGCTAATCAACTTGAACAATCAGCAAACATTTATAAGGCATGGAGCTACAAAGATAAAAGTCAAGCAATCCCTACCTCCCCTCAAGAAGCTTAATTCTATTAAGAAAGATATCATGTACATATATGTAGGGTAGAGTTCTTAACCTAGGGTCTATGAATTTTTTTTATTATTTTAGTAACTATTTCAATATAGTTTACTTTATAATCCTAAATATTTTATACATTTAAAAACATTTTGAGAAGGGGTACAAAGGCTTCACCAGATCATCTCTCAAATGGTTATGAACCCATAACATAGAACAAAACCACTATACAGTGATTTGGTGGAATGAATAACCAGTAGGCTAGGGGAAGGTGGGATGGGGGAATCAAAAGAAGCCTTAAGTAGAATTGGTACTTGCCATGAGAGGTGAAAGAAATGGGATTCTTATTAACAGGTTAGGTGCATGCTTATTTGTTTTCATTCTCAAAGAGGACTGCTGACATTGGGAAGGTAATGTCTGACTTGTAAGTGAACTGGATTTAAGTGAGGCAGAGCTATGCAAAATCATCAGACTCACACTCTCTCCCAGAGTCATCTGGGTTCAGTGGCAAGATATAGATCAAGACAAGTGCCAATGGCCCTGATGCAATGGGAGACCTTAGTCTTTTTAAGGTCAAGTCTTTCTCAAGTCTCAATTTGTCTGAGGCAATACCCATTCAGTTTTTAAGTAAGAAATAAGGCCAAGTGAATGGCCTCTTTTATCTGTTTAAAAAAAAATCAATCTGGAAGGGAAAGACTCTCAGAAACTATTGCTATTTACACTCATTCTGAGCCATCAAATCCCAAATCATGACCAAGTGAGACTTGGGTTGGAACCTACTGTTGGTCAATCAATGAGAGCCAGAGTGATTTTGATTAAAGGCATACTCAAATAGCTCCATTAGAATCCAATTTTTTTTTTTTATCAAAGCCTGGTTTTCCAATGCTTTATTTCAAGAAATCATAAATGAAACTGCAAGGGGCAAAAGAGTTGATTTTCCCAGTTGTTGTTTGTTTTTGTTTTTAATCATAGAATAAATAAGTAGGGAAGAGAAAAATTTAGCCCCTATTTGGGCAGAGCAGGCACATGAGTGGATGGAGGAAGAAAAAAGGGAAAGAAGGGAGGAAGGAAGGGAGAGAGGAAGGAAGGAAGGAAGGAAGGAAGGAAGGAAGGAAGGAAGGAAGGAAGGAAGGAAGCAGATTCAGGTGACTGGCTGGTTTTTGTTCTTCACGATTGAAGAAAATCATCAATATGTATCTATTTTCAATTACTAAATTAGCTAACTTTGGAAAGGCTCATCACTAGGTTGTCCACATGGTGAAATTCTCAGCCTCGACTCTGGAAAATCACCTCCTAAGTTGTGGTTGTGATCTCTATTAGAGGGAAGATCCATTCTGACAAAACCACAGATCCTTGGAGTTGTTTTTCAGTAATGCCAAAGGTCGTGGAAATAGATAAGACCAGTATGGGAAAAATGTGGCAGAAAGAAGTTTCTTAGAGCACTTGTAAAGAATCAGTTAGTGTGGTTGTTAGAAGGGAAAACAGATTAATGGCAGTTCAAAAAAAACAGTTATTTGATTATCAATTTTATCTACTCCATTGACTTGTCTTGACCCAACTTGGTGAAAAATTACAATACTAGATTGGCTTTTTTTCCTGAGGGAAAAAGTGAGTGTCAAACAGGATGATAAGAAAGGAACTTGGCTGATATCATTTATTATCTGCCTCTGAGAAGCTTATGGCCTTTTCTACTCTTGAGAAATCCAACTTCTGGCAATGGCAAGGACAAGGCTAATACTATGGAGCAAAAGTCATGAGCCACATCCATCTGTGTAACAGGGACTATTTGACCTTGTATTTAATTAGGACAAAAAGACAGCATATCATTCCTTTTTTTACATGGATGCCAGCATCTACCTTCCCTCAACTATCACTGTGACTTTTGATGCTACTTTTTTTTTTTAAGGATAGGTAGGTTGATGCAATGGATAAAGCACAAGTCCTGGAGCAAGAAGACCTGAGTTCAGATTTGGGCTCAGATACTTAGTAGCTGTGTGATCCTGGGTAATACCCTGTTTGCTTCAGTTGTTCATATGTAAAATGAACTGGAGAAGGAAATGGCAAACTATACTGGTATCTTTTCCCAGAAAATCCCAAATGGGATCATGGAGAATCAACTGAAATAACTAAAAACTAACAAACTCTAGTCTCTGGTAATGGATTGTCAACTAAGAGACTTCCACTGCATATACTAAATAGGAAAATAGCAAAAGAAAAAAAAAATCAGCTTAGGACAAAGATAGAGATAAACTCATTGTTTGATTCTTCATTTTTTGTTTCTTTTTGCCCTTTCTTGAGATTGTGTATATTTAGGTCTCTCATCAGATGGCTGCTCAGGAATGGATCCTTGGTCAGTGGCCATGGTTTGACTCTGTGGTTTTATGTCTTTTTTTCTGGCAGGTGTCTCCTCTGTGACCTCTCTGATGTCCCTAGCTTGGGTGCTAGCCTCCTATCACAAGCTTCTACGGGACTCCAGGGATGACAAGAAGAGCATGAGCTACCGAGGGGCCCTCATCCATCTCTTCTGGCGGCTCTTCACCATCTCATCCAGAGTTATCTCCTTTGCCCTCTTTGCTTCCATCTTCCAGCTCTACTTTGGGATCTTTGTTGTGGTTCACTGGTGTGCCATGGCCTTCTGGATTATCCATGGTGGGACAGACTTCTGCATGTCCAAGTGGGAGGAGATCCTCTTCAACATGGTGGTAGGGATTGTGTACATTTTCTGCTGGTTTAACGTCAAGGAAGGGCGGACTCGATATCGAATGTTTGCATATTACACGGTAGTCTTGACAGAGAATGCTGCCTTGACGTTCCTTTGGTATTTTTACAGAAACCCTGAGACCACTGACTCCTATGCCGTGCCAGCACTGTGTTGTGTCTTTCTTAGCTTTGTGGCTGGGATAGCTCTGATGCTCTTATATTATGGTGTGTTGCATCCCATGGGGCCAAGAGCTAAGATCTTTGCCAGCTCCTGTTGCGCCGAGCTGCTCTGGGGCATCCCTTTGCCCCCCGACGTTGAGCCCATGGCGCCTCAGACCCCTGGGTACCGGGGGACCCAGGTCACGCCCACCAGAGCCGTCACGGAACAACAGGAGGATCTCACAGCTGACACTTGCTTGCCCGTTTTTCAAGTGAGACCCATGGGGCCCTCCACCCCGTCGGGGCGTCCTTACCATCCAGAAGGGCCCCTTATTAAGATTGACATGCCCAGAAAAAGATACCCTGCATGGGATGCCCATTTTGTAGACAGGAGGTTGAGAAGGACTATCAACATTCTGCAGTATGTTACTCCCACAGCTGTAGGTATTCGGTATCGAGATGGACCACTCCTCTATGAGTTGTTACAGTATGAGTCTTCACTTTAAAAGCTCCCTAACCCAAGTTGAGAAGGGAATCTTTAAGTTTTGTTTACGGCCAACACCGCTCACAAGAAAAACACCACCCCACCACCACCACCACCACCACCACCACAAAAAAAAAACAAAAAAACCCCTTCAGATAAGCTTTCTTTCCAGTTGCTGTATGTATACAAAGATATTCTCTATGTTTTGTAAGTAAAAACAAAAAGAAAAACTTTTCTTTTGATTTTTACACACAAGAAACAGTATTGAAATATCCACACTATGTATGATCCATAGGTGGAAAAGGCGGAGTTGTCTCCACTCCAAAAGAAAAAAAAGTTTTATACCTTATGCCAAGTGTAGATCATTTGCGGGATTGGTGCTGATTGAAAGAACAACAACAACAACAACAAAAACCTTCAACTGCCTTATGCCCTTAGGTGCTGAGTTTCATTAAGTACTGTCTTGTTTTCTCATGCAAAACTCTCCAGTGGTTTTTATACCAGGGGAGGGAAAAGCAAACCTAGAAGTGAGTCAAACCAAGAATCTAAAACAAAACAAAACAAAACAAAACAAAACAAAACAAAACAAAACAAAACAACAAAAATCACTGTTCAGATCACATGATTTGTAGGGAAAAAAATTCAACCAAGGCAAGAAAGTGAAAGCAGAGCAATCCCTCCCAGTCCCCATTTTTTCTCCCCACCCTACCCTTCCATCCCTTCACTGCCGATTTCCCTCACCCCCCAGTTGAGCCTTTAAGGAGATTAAGAGCTATCTGAAATTCAAATGGATGAATGATGCCATGTGCAGACCAGCTTTGTGCCAACTTGCACTAGTTTCATCTGGCAGAAATCATATTGGGTGTGGGGGGTGTGGGAAGGGGGAAGATAAGTTAACAAACACAAAACTGAAACCCACCACTCAAATTCAGCATGGTTGTTCAATTCTATACCAAATAGAAGTGGATTTTCATATCGATAATTTTTAAAATCAGTAATAATAAAACTCAGCATAGTAGCAAAAAGAAAGAAGTCCATTTAAAGGCACAATACTTGATCAGTGACTGGCAAAAATGACATCTGATCCATCATCTTAAGGCTGTGAGAGGTATCCATTTATCATGCGTGATATTGTGTAAGGCCTCTTCTACTATCTCTATTTGGTTTGGTGTGAAGCCTTAAACTGATTTGGCAAGAATTCCTCATTTTTAAAATTTGTGATTGTGTTTTTTTTTTAATGAAGACAAAGAAGAAAATTGGAATATAAAAAAAATCAGCAAATTGTAATAACTGACCTATTTCAAAAGATGGTTTGGTGCTTTTGTCTTTCACCGTTGTGATTGCTGAGTATTGTTCAGCTCACTTGGTGCATCCTAGGTTGAATGAGAAATGTTTTAGTTTTGTGTGTGTGTGTGTGTGTGTGTGTGTGTGTGTGTGTGTGTGTGTGTTGTGTGTATGTGTGTGCCCACCACATATGATGTATGTATGTATGTTCTTGGTGTTGCAGGAGCTTGCCAAAAATCTGGACAACACAAGAAAGATGGCAATTATAGCATGGTTGAGTTTTGTGGTGTCTAGTTCTGTCCATGGCAAGGCTCAGAAAAGCAGCACTCTTTGAGTCCTGGAGGCCATTCATTTGTGTCAGGATTCCATCCACTTGTTTAATTTTTTTATTGTACCAAGTAGAATTTCTGGAGGTACTGAGAATATAGTATACCACATTGTTTTTTTTTTCTTTCTGTTTTTAAAAAGTATTGCTCCTTTAAATAATTTTCTTGTTCCAGGGCATCTTTTCAATCCCATCATATCTCTACTTGGGCACAAAAAAAAACACAAAAAGAAAAAAAAAATCTCCACAAAAAATATATGTATACAATACTTTAAAGTAAATACTGTTAGTCTTTTCTGTGTGTAATTGCAATTTTTAAAATTCCAGATATATCTGTCTAGGGTGCAAAACCTCACACTGAACTATCTTTGAGAGAAGTTCAATCTGAGGAGAGCTTTTGTTGTTTGTTTTTTTAAATTGACTTTAGGTCTCTGGGGTTTTTTGCTTTTTTGTTTTGTTTGATATTCGAAGAGACTCTTCCTTTCCCCATAATTATTAATCTGTCTTTAAAAATATACACAGAAAACGTTTTACATAAATAACAACTGAAAACTGAACTTGTCTTTGCCCAAATACACCTGAATGATTACAGGCACACTACTATGCCCAGATTGAAAATCTCCCAGCTCCACCCCTTCTGTGGTTTCTTCCTATTTTTCTCCTGGGGAAAAGGAAGTAGTAGGAGGGCTTATTTCCTTAATGCTGAAACAAATAGAAAATTTTTAAAGACAAATTGCAACATTACTGCAAAACCCAGAGGTAAGTAGGGCTTTGTGCAATATACCTGGGCCCTGATAAAACCTGCCAGATGGCCAAATTGACCTCTCTCCCCAGGGAGAGGGGAAAGCATTGTCTGATAGTCCCTAATTAACAATTGGGGACTTTCAGACAATCAGAGGCATTTTTACTTTCATTGGTTTCCTTTCCATTCTGCTTACTACATAGTGTTTACTTTTCATAGTGTATACTCTACCAGATAGAGGTTGTGGAAGGAAGACTGTTTGTGAAGTGAATGAACCACTCCTGTCATGGAAGAGTCGCACCTCCTGTCTGTCTCAAGTCTAATGATATGGTCCAGTAAACTGACTGGCTCTATGTTGACCTCATTCTACCAATCCTCACAGTTCCTTTGATGCTTTCTTTCCCTTGCAACCTTTTCTCAGTCTTAGGTCTTGATGGTTTAATTTTTCCATTTTGAAATACTTTTTGACCTTTTTTTTTATTTTTCCCCCTACTTGTCCATACCTTTCCACATTACACTGAAAGTCCTATGTGTATTAATCACAAAAAAATTCTGAATCTGATCAGTAGCACCAAAAGTTAGGGATGACATTTCTACTCAGGGAGTGACCTCTAGAAGTAGGTAAATAAGACCCCCAAAGTGTGTATTTACCTTTTGCTAAGACCTCAAAACCTCTA
Organism: Macrotis lagotis; assembly: GCF_037893015.1. NCBI lineage: Eukaryota > Metazoa > Chordata > Mammalia > Peramelemorphia > Peramelidae > Macrotis > Macrotis lagotis. The sequence goes on from NC_133658.1 coordinate 153,200,797, forward strand.
GAACTTCCAAGAAAGAAACCAAGATGGAGAGAAAATTCTTGTTTAGTTCACTGAGGAGATATCATGTTTTATAATTTATGTGTGTATGGTGAGAAAGAAAAAGCACAAGAAAGAAAGAAAAATGAGAGAGAGAGAGAGAGAGAAGGAAAGAGGAAGGAAGGAAGGAAGGAAGGAAGGAAGGAAGGAAGGAAGGAAGGAAGGAAGGAAGGAAAAGAGAGGAAGGAAGGAAGAAAGAAAAAGGAAAGAAAAAGAAAGAGAGAGAAAGGAGAAAGAAAGAAGGAGGGAGGGAAGAAGTAAAAGAAAGAGGGAAGAAGGGAAGGAGGGGAAGAAGGAAAAAAGAAAAACAAAGAAGAAAAAAAGGGAGGAAGATAGAAGGGAGAAAGGATGGAAGAGAATAGAAATTACCTAGAGTTCTTACCACATCTTTTCAATGTAATCAGCTTCTATTAATTTTTTAAGGTTTAGCATTAAAAATCACCAATAATTCCAGCAGCCTTCTTGTATTTGTGCTATTCCTCACTGTATTAACAGAGGATTCTCATCTAGCACATCTTTCCTCAAGAGAATTAAGTCCAAAGAAAATAAATGGCTTGAAGTGATCCAAGTCACACAGTTCCTGTTAACTATCTAATGGTGGTGAGAGTACTTTGTATATCTCCCTTAGAAGTATCAGCACATCACAATTATTAGATTATCCTCAAACCCCAATAGTTGCTTCCCTGATACATCATCTTCATTTTGATCCATTAAAAAAAAGTGACATAGACTTTTGTTGTTTACTCACCATGAGGAGATGCAGTATTATCCCACATCTAGAACCTAGAATCTTGGTTTGCTGATGTATTGAAAATGACCCATTTTAACATGGGTTTATAAAATATCATCCTACCATTCCACTAATTCTCTTTTGGGCTTGGCAGAACTATTTGTACTGCTAAGGAAAATCTGGGCCCAATCTTGTTCTGTTGTGGGAAGAACCTTGTTGAGATGAGATCATTTCACCATTCTTAGTCATTGTGTCAGTACTAGGAGCCTATAGAATTTGATGAAAAGCTTTCTTCTCTTCTAGTATTTCTCCCTGTATTCCATCCACTATGAAAACACTCTTTTCAGTGTGACCTTCTTCCCATTCCCATTTATGTCTCATCCAAACAGGAAGGGGCTCCTCATTCTCCTTCAAACAACATTCATTTTACTTTCCCCAGAAGTCAATCTCAAGAATCTAAGACAAGCAAAAATCTTCATGAGACCAATCAGGAGTTTATTTTCTTTAAAGAAGAAAGGAAAAGAAGCTCTAAGGCTTTCTATGCATCTTGCCAAATTCATCCTGCCAATTTCAAATATTCCTCATTTCTTCTACACAGTCTTCAAGTCTGATTCTGGGAGGAATTCTAATGCTATAATAGTGAGTTGATTTGTTCCATGTTGACCTCATTCTACCAATCCTAGTTTCCTGGAGACTGCAATATGCAGCTGATCATACTTATGAAGAAGATACACAGAGGGAAGAAAGGAGTGATAAGGGCTGATGGAAGAGCAGCCAGCACAGGTCTAGTTGTGCCAAGATGAGTTGGGCTGTGGATCATTACTCTTCTGTCAGTGCTTGAATCAAAGTAAAGCCCTCAGCATCCTCTCCTCCTTTTTCATACAAGGCTGACTCAGACTTTTGAGGTCTTTCTTTGTACAAATGCCTCAGGTGCAAGTGCATGCATACACACACACCCTTATAAAAAAGATCTTGCCTGAAGGTCATTTCTGCTCCTTTTCTGATACAGTGGGAGTAAGAAAGATAGAAACATACATTGCTGGAAACATTCTTTTCTTCCTATCATTCTCCCAGGACTAGAAAAAAAAATATGGCTCTTGGGTTACTTCTTGAAAATGGTCTCTCTATAAGTCCACAGGGCCTTCTAGGGCTCACAAACAGAACTGGGCCATGGATTCTTGTGTGACTCCTAGAATCATTTGTTTGACCTTTTGACCCTGTTGCCTCACTTATTCAACTGACATGTTCTGGTAAGGATAAAAAACATATTGCTAAAACCACTTTTGATTGAGAGTGGCAAGGACAAAGGATTTATTATAATTAATTTTATCCAGAGTCATTAATGAAATCCCCATTATAGACCTGGAAATACTTAAGGAGTCAGGGTTATGGAACTAAGGTAAGAAAGTTCCTCCTGGGAGCAGGAATCTGTGATGTATGATATGGGATTTTATTTATTAGCTTGTTGGGATCCACAGACAGCAGGAATAGAAGTATTCTCTGCAGAAAGAGAGTTAAATTCATTTTTTACACTAATGTCAGTGTTGATTACTCTTACCATAGACCTAGTATTGGGTGAAACAAAAAGCCAGAAGAAGAGTAAAAATTCAGCAATTTAAATTCAATCTTTTTATCTTTAGAGTCCCAACAACTGTTTCTTTTTCCTGATTATACAACAAATTAAATCAGCAACAACTCTCAAACATATACACTTCCTCTTTCTGTTCTAAAACATAGGCTTATAGAATCTGAGACTTGAAAAATCTATCCAGAGGCTTTACAATCCATTCCTTAAGGTAATGGTAGATGGAAGATGCTTAACCCATTCCTGAAAAATCTCAAGAAAGGTTCATTAATGAGAAATATTAGGTATAAACTCTGAGAAACTTTTTTCATCAGAAATTGTCAATTTTTGGTTTAAATATCTCCAGTTGATATGGTACTCTTTTTCATCCACTCATTCATTTCTGACTTAAATCCCTGCAGCTTGAACAATATGTAAAACTCAAATGAGGGAAAAATGCAATGCCTTGTTTTATATGTTTATGTACTATTTTTTCTTTCTCTTCAATGCCATTTTCACTACTCTTTGCTTTTATTTTCTGGGCATTATCACTTCCTTCCTCAGGTTAGTATAGTGGGAATGTGTATTCCTCTCCCTGTGCCTTTCCTTTAAGCTATGTTACTGAAAGGTATAGTTTGCCTTGGTGCCAAAGCTCGTGAGTTCTATTAATGACACCTCCTGAAGGCAGCAGACTGAGGACTACAGGAGTCCTCAGTGCACACAACCAGAATAGATCAACCTGGAAATGAAACTGGCAAGGTTCAAGAATTATCTGTCCTCTTCTGTCCCATCACATACATAACAATAGAGAGGCCCCACTAGGGAACTGATCATTGCCAATTCTGAAGGATCAGACTCCTGCATCAAAAGGAAGCTTCAGAGATACTGAACTCCTTTCTTCTATCCCAGCTAAACCAGAAAAATAGGTGTTTTTCCTATCTAAATGATTTCCAGGGAGAAAGGTGAAATATCCTCCCTCTCTGATAAGCAATCTTTATGTCTTATGGAAACTGCAGATCTACAGGAATCTATCTGTTATAAATAGGCTGACTCTCTCTGTTCCTTAGATCCCAGGAGAACTCCTGAATCCTCTGGTCTGAAGGTTCAGGCTAGGATGAAACTGAGGTACTAGTTAGAGTTTGGAGTCACCACAGAAGGCTTCTTCCAGATGGAGGCCAGCCACAAAGATATAGTCATTCCCAGGAAAGCAGCTCAATTCATAATCACATTTAACCATGGGTAAGACACTACTTCTTTGTGTCTGTGTTTTTTCATCTGTAAAATAAGCATCTCTATACCTTCCCTATAGTCTAGGGATAATGTAAGGATTGGCTGAATGATGTCTATAAAATGGTTGTTGCCCTTTAGGGGAAAAGGGGCTGTAAAAAACACAACAGTTTTGACATAGTTATCTGAAGGACTCTTCAAGAAAATAATAAGCTGATTTTTCAAGATAGAGCTCATAGCTCAAGGCCTGCAAGGTTGATGGCACACAGCCTTCCAGCCAGGAACTCTTAAAATTTAGAGATCTTTGGTGATTCAACATCTTTGAGTTTATAAAATACATTTGCATTTTTAATCTGCTGGTCAACTTAGATTCAGGGCTAAAGTGGCCAATTTGAAATCTTGGGAGATTCAATTTGAAAATCTTAGAAAATTTATTCTACTTCAGGCAGACACTGGACATACTTTGCATTCATCCAGCCCAGAATTCTGGAAAATACCTATTGGCAGAAAGCAATTTGGGACCATTTCTTCTGTTTTTCCTTTCAATGTGGATTTTTCCCTCACAACTGACTTTTTCTCTTTGCCTCTATTCAGATGTGCCAGAAACTGTATTTTTGGTTTCCCAAACAGTAATCCCAGCAGTAAAAATTCAGGTCACATTGGTAGGTTTTAATCATTGCCTCGTGTATATCCAAAGGGAATGTTTCCTTTGTCCCAGTATGCCCCATGGGAACCTGTCACACAGGAAACCTTCACAGACAAAGGGTGCAAGACTAGTTGAAAATCATGGAGATGGAATTTTCTCTAAGTCATGTTTATTTAAATATGATATTTAGTTCATAGTTAGTGTTATTCTTTTGGGTTTTTGCAGTCATTGAATTCAACTATCTATCTATCCAGCTATCTATCTATATGTATATATATATATATATATATATATATATATATATATATATATATATATATACACATAGACTAAGGGTATGAATCTCCTAGGAATCATTATAATATTTCCTAATATCTAAAAATAGAGTGAAGAAGGCTGGGAGAAGTGGAGAGATAGTCTTAGATTCATTTACTAAACTACTGCAGCTCTGATTTCCATTGACTCTGTATGGAGGAAAGTTCCATGAATTTCAACTATTCTGGGTTTCTCAAACTCTGGTCCCTTTCTTTGGAGTTCAGGTGTATTTTGGTGAAGAGATTCTCATCTGCAGTATAAAGGATGAGATTCTATGGCTATCCCAAAGCAATATGGGCAAATACTTCAATGTATTCAAGTTCTAGTCATTTGTTGTAAATTCTTATCGCAGTTTGGCTGTTGGGTCACTGAAATGAATTCCTTCCTCATCTACATTGAATGAGCCATCTTAGCCTCACTTTAGGGGTCAGATGATGTCTCAGAAGTCAGTACTAATTTCTCATTGGGTTTTACATTTGATGGCTATGTGCATTGGCAGAACTCTGGTGACATTCATTCATTCCTATAAGTCATCAGGCCAATCACATCCTAAAGGAAGGAATAAATGAGACCAGGGACCTGCATCTCTGCTCTTATCATCTCCTATTTGGGTTTGGGATGGAGGGTGAATGAACTATATGAGACATCTGTGAACAAGCAACCAAAATTTTAACATATGAAAACACAGTGAAAAATAAAATTGATGTATAAGTAGGTAGTTGGGGAGGGAGAGTGAAGAAATAAAGAGGGGAACGCTTTCTGTTTTACATGAAAAGAAATATTAAACATCATATTCTACTCTCAGAAAGAGCAGTCATATTCTCTTCAAATAGAGAAACTTGGTTTTGTCACTCTATGTTATAGGGCCAGGAAAACTTACTGAAGAAAGGAAAGAAGCATTTTCTCATGAACAAATCCAAGGAACTAAGAGTCAAAACTCCAAGACTATTCCTAGCCCAACTCCTGACCTATGTTAACTTATTTTTGGTGCCAGTTTCTCCATCTGTAAAATGGGGGAAATATTTCTTACCTACCTCACAGGGGTGTTGTGAGGATAACATAATTCATGTCTGGTAAAGCACTTTGCAGATAAAAAGTATTATAGTTACCAAATGGAATTCCTTATTGATTTAGGAGCATTCAGAAATAGTTTAGAAATCACAGTGATAGAGGAACATGCATATAGGTTAAGAAAGCTGTTTTCTGTCTTTTCTTCTACAAATATTTCACTTCCTTCCTTCCCAAGAAGTTGAGTAAGAAGGAAGAGTTCCAGATAAGTTTGTTGTCTGTCATCAAATAGGACTATTCAGAGAAGCAAAGAAAATGCTGGCTCTACTTATCCTTTTCAGTCTAGAAGAAAAGGTCAGTGACAGCTTTCTGTGGTGAGCAGATAGTTCTCATTATAATTTTGTCATTTCAAATATTCTTCATGGGCTCAATTTCTCTTTTAATTGGTTGTTCAGCCCTCAGCTCTCCCTTAGGACACAGGGAAAGATTTGCTCATGTTATTTTGGAATAGCTAGCTGTATGATTTTTGTGTTTTGTTTTGGGGAGGCTGGCACATTGTTGCTTTCTGGGAAAACATGGCTTCCAAAAAACAAGTCTTTGCTGAAGAAATAGATGTGAGTATTCATTTTGGGTGAATAGAAGACAAGAAGGACCTTCTAGTTTTCTGGCTGCCTAAGAGAAGCCTCCCTCTTCACCCAGTTTTTCACATGCTCTTTCCCTTTCTCATCCTCCAAATACTAAACAAAGACCAATTTTGAATTCTAAAATATGGCATGAATTAACAAACTGCAAATGGACTGTTGTTCTTAAGGTACTCCAATACTGAGTAGAACCACAAATAGAGCTGGGCAGTTGGCATTTTAATCACTTCAACTGTCTCTCTGTCTTTCTGTCTCTCTCACTCTCTCTCTCTCACTTTTTCTAACTCAAAATTGCCCAGAAATTTCTGCTTTAGAAATTCTCCCTCAGAATCACAAGGTGATCTCTCTCTGAATTCAGTGAAATTTCTCACACAAATAGGATCTTTCTCAGAAATTTCATTGAATTCAGATGAAATCCCCTTCTAATGTGTTTTAGAACCCAAAACAGAACCCAGCTTGTTATCTTTAAAAATCATTACATAATGCCAGCAGGTCCAGGATAGAAATGAGAATTTAGAGGGAGAGGAAAGGTAATAGGATTGGGGGGGAGGAAATAAGGGAAAGATAGGATATAGTTTAATTTGTTACGAGTTTGTTACTAACTAAAATAGTGAGAAGTGACATTGTATTCCCTAGTGGTCAACAAATATCACTCTCTACTGAATCTAGGACTTGAGTGGGAGGTTGAATATGTCATGGATTTCTTTTGGAATCCATGGGACTGTTAAGGTTACCTCTTCACTCCTCTCCCTTATTAGCCACAGGTCCTAAGAAAGGTAACAACAGCTCCAGCTTCATTGCCCAGGTGGGCCTCTGAATCGCTCTGTGCTTGTTAGCTACCTGTCTTATTCCCACAATAGTGAGCCTCTTCAAAAAATTCTGGCATTTATTCAGAAAGGCCCATATAGTCCTTTCAGTCTACTGCTTCAGGTCTGGGCAATTCGTCCAAACTTCATCTCCCTCTGCCTTTTCACCAGCCTTGAAATTACGATTGCTGCATGCTTTTCGCCAAATATGTTGCCAACCTTGGAGAGCCTAGCCCTAGGTTCCATCCCTTCACTGCATCTCCATAGGCTCAGCCTGCCTGATGTAAATGAGTAGTTCTGCTGTTTCCTACACTTAAATATGTGTGCCTTTAAAAGGTGTGGGCCTGGGCCAGGCAAGATCCTGGAGATTTTGGGGGGGGGGTGGGGGTGAGGGATGGGGAAGTGCTGCATGGGGTGGGGGGGAAGCGTAGAGGCAGGGAAGATGTGTCACATACACAGTGTAGTGTTTCACACCAACTTGGACACCCATCTTAGCCTCCTAGTGAAACTAGAAAGGAATTCAAAGCACATGCGCTATTATCTAGGGCATTATATAATAGAAATAATGAACACTCTGATGCTATGTTATTGCACACAGTACTCTGGGACACCCTCAGGCATGACTGTTTATCAGTAACTTTAGCTTGATCTGTTCATTATTGATTGGTTCATTTCATTTGGTTGAAATTTTATTGGCTATGAAATACTAAAAAAATCCCAATAAATATTGGAAAACCACCTACCATTAGCTACCAATTCTAATTTTGAGATTTGAAATTGATATAATGAATTGTGAAGAATCAAGGAACCTAATCAGTGCACCTGTGTGTGTATCTGTTCATTTCTACTTTTCTTATACATGTACACATGTATATGCTGACCATGTGCATATATATGTTTTAATATATATGTATCAATAGCTGCTTCTTAAAGGGCTTTCAAAGTTGATAAATCTGGATTTTTTTCCCCCTTAAAACATGTGAACATTTTTGCTGGTCTTGAAATACTCCCCTTAGGTGAATTTTTACCCCACAGCCAGGAGAGTGTGCAAAAAGAATCAGAATATGACAATACCACTTTCCCTCATCAAGGGATGAAAAGATTGACAGTAGCAAGGTCTCTGTAAGACATCTTGGGAATGGTCTCCTCACCCCATCCCCATCTGTAGGCAATGTTTTCATAGTATATTCTAAGTAAAATATAAAAAGGGCCAGAAAGGGGCATTCTAAATAACTCTCAAGAGAAATATGGTGTGGTAAATGGAGATTGTAAGCTGCTCTTTGGGGTACTGCACATCTCTACCCAATTAATTTATCCTTCTGAACAATATAGAGACCATATGGCAGAGTAGATAGAAGACCAACTTTGGAATCAGAAAGACCTGGGTCCAAGTGCTGTCTCTGACACATATTGGCTATATGACTATGGGTAAATCTTAAAACTTCATATCCCAGGCAACTTTCTAAGATTATAAGTCTTAAATGAGTTGCTGATCTATATTGGTAAAGAAAGTTTCTACCCTAGGAATTTCCCACCTTGAGGAAATTATAGGTCTAGACCAAAAAAACAAACAAACCAAAAAAAAATCCACCACCATCTCCACCAACAACAAAAAAGAACAAAACTGGTAATTTCTGATTCTAATGCACAACCAGGACAATGAGATCAGTCCAGTGAATATCATTTAACCCCCTTCCCCCAAAGATCATAGAAAGATTGGTTTCTTGCTAAAATGAACATTAGAAACTGAAATAAGCAGCAGCATATTTTAAAAGGGTTGACTTTAGAGATAATTTGTAGGACAGACTTTCTGAGATATATACTTTTCATATATATATACACACATTATATATATAAATATATATGCATATATTTATATTTGTGAAGTTTCTAAGTTTCAAAAATTCATAGGAATAGAAATGTATTTAGTGAGGACTTGTGCTTAGCACTAGGAGATACAAAAATGAAATAAGATATAGTGTCTGCCTTTCAGTAGTTTACAATGTAGCTGGAGTGAAATAAATATGAGCTCGGATAGTGTCAAGAAGTTTTTATACCAGACTCCAATTTTGAAAACCACAATACATGGCTTAGAAAATAAGTTTTCATTTCTTGTTAGTGGTAACTGTATTAACATGACTCAAAAATTTACATGATTTAAGATTGTATCAAATGTGTTCTTCCACAAAACGAAAAAAAATTGTTTTTCATTTTCAAAGAAAGAATTCTAGTATAAAACGATACTTTGTGGTGCTGTAACATCCTTCTAATGTATTTGCTCTCAAGGAGAATGGGATTTAGTAATTCAGTCAATGGTGGACAAGCATTAAGTATACTAAGCTCTAGAGAAAAGTGGAAAAACAAAGTCTGCTCTCAAAGAGCTCGTGGTCAAATAAATGAATAGCAAAGGCAACATGCAAATAACCATGTACAAGCAACTATGGTTAAGATAATTAGAGAAAATCTCAGAGTAAAGGCATTAACATTAAAGGGGATTGACTAAAGTTTCTTATAGAAGGTAATTTTTAGCTGGGATTTGAAAGGAAACAAGGAAGCCAGAAGGCAGAATCCATGAGGGAGAGCATTCTAGGCATGGTAAATAGCAAGTGGAAATGCTTATAGTTGAGAGATGATGTTTGGGGGGTGGGGGTTAGGTGTAAGGAACAGCAAAGAGGCCAGTGTTTCTGGAATCCTGGGAAGATAGGAAAGGACCTCTCTCAGAGGTGAGAGGGAGTTACTGGAGTTTGTTTAAAGTGGGGGTGAAGGGTTGTGATATGGTCAGACTTAGGCTTTGGAAAGATCACTTTGATAACTAAGTGGAGGAAAGACTTGGAATGGGCAGGGAAATCCACCAACAAGCAGGCAATAGTCTAGGGGTTCAGTCTTCAGGGTGCTCTTCTTTATAATTCTTTCTCCCTTCATTCATTTCCTTTTTCCCCATACAGGTTCCCTACTGCTCCTATATGCCCTCTAGTTAGTTGAGCCACAATCTACATATTTTGTGGATCCTTTGGTCTATAGGTATCAGGACAGGAATGTAGCACACAACTCCCAGTGTATGCCTTCCCTGAACCAAAATACATTCTCACTTTCCACATCTAGGGAATATTTTTTATCCACTCTTTTTTCTATCCACACACTAAACTTATTCGTTTCTTCATGGACTCATCTGTGTTCTGAAAGGATGTTTCCAAGATAATTCCAGATCCATCACTGATGCAGATATGTAGGTTTCCCATCATAAAATATAAGGGAGCTCCTTATGGTATGAATGGGAAGAAGACTAGAAGTTATTGGAAGCTCTTGCCTTTGCTCTATATTGCCTTAGTGTTTTCATTATCAGTGTTACCCAGATCTCTCCAACATATCACATGGATTTCTACTCATGTACCTTAACATAGCTCTATTAATTTCCCTTGAAGCAACTTCCCAGATCCTGGAGTATCAGTACTATGTAACCACATGAGTTCAGTTTCTACTAATATAGGTTACACATAATTTTGTTTTATTTGTTTATTTGTTTTTCTGATTAGGGTAACAATTCATCCATATTATATAATCTTAGAGAGATGCCCAGGAAACCAACTTTGCTCACTGTCAACTAATATATGTCATAGGCAAGACACAAACCTGGGTCTTCCTGACTTCAAGACTGGCCCACACATCACTAAGTCATTGTGCTCTCCCACAGAGTTATCAGCTCTCAATCCCTGGAGCTTTGCTAAGGGAAGCTCTCTGGTATTTTGTAGAATTGGAATCCAATCTGTTGGTATGTCAGTAAGTTGGCATTATGTAATATGAAGGAAGAGGGCTTTTTCTGGGACCTCTGGGACCAAGAACAGTTGTCTTGATAAGAGCTGCTGATACTGCTAGGTTTAAAGAATCACAAGGTAACTAAATGAAGTTTCCTAGAGAAACCAAAACCATTGACTACTAATAAGCACACAGAATTTACATTTTTCAATTTATCACTTTCCACATAGGTCTGCCAAAATGTTTCAAGTTTCTCCCATGTTTCTCCTCTATAGCTAGCTGTTTAAATATGAAAATATTTTCCAATGGAAACTGATTCTTAACTTTTGCTTGTTTATAAAAGTAAAACAAAGATTTAGTAGTAACCTGAAAGCAATTTTCATAATTATTAGCTACCAGTTGCCATAATAATTTATTTACCTCTAACAACCTTACCTTTAAATCTGTCCCCTCTCTCCAGTTTTCCTTATATTATTCTTTACATAAAATCAACAATTTATCCTGCTCCAACAATCGATTTGATGCATTTTTGTTTGGAGTTTTTCTGCCTGTTTTTTTCTGTTTCTCTATCTTGCTGATTTTATATACTATATGTCAAGACAGTTTTGGTGCTAATATTTCAGCATGTTTCAGTAATTTGGTAATTACAGCTCAACCCCACAAAGTCATTGCACATTGGGGAATTTTATTTCTTTTCTTGAAGTCACTGACTTTAAGACAGATCATACATCACAATGAATTTGAAACTAAATCCTAAACTTTAGTGTTAAACCCCAAAAGCATATAGGCCCTAATGCATGCCACACTCTTAACCTATATGAATAATAATGAACCAATTTCTGGCCCAACTCAATAGCAGGTTAATAGGACCAATGACAGCTAGGACTGGGAAGGGAGGAAAAATACAGTTAGCATAATCTCATACACTACAAACAATAGCAGTTCATCACTTAACCGGGATTATTTTGCTTCCAAGTTTAAACACAAAAGGACAGGCTTGGAGTGTGCAATTGCTTGGTTATTTTGGTAAGGTACATCCTCCCCCCCCCCCCCACCCCCAGGACTGTCTCTCCATAAAGAAAGATCACAACCTTACTGTAAATGCCTGATAGAACCAGGAGCTCTGTCTTCTTGGTCAACATGAAGAAACAAGTTTAAGTAGTTCTTCTTGAGGGAAGGAGGGAAAATTGAACTGAATTTATAAATCTGAAGCCAGATCTACCATCAGAATGCCCACACAAAGACAAATTGAAAACTTAAACAAAAAGGGAATTCTTAAAAATGCAAAATGTCTTTAAACTTGCTTTTAGATTCAAGACAAGTATATGCACAATGAATCTGAAAACAATTTTTGCAAATTATTTAGACACAAAAATTCTTTTCTACTGTACTTTGCCTAGGGGCACATACTCATTGTCACCTCCACTGCCTTTTATTCATTTATCCTTCATTCTATTACTTTCCAAAATATAAAAGAATCTGTAGGGTAGCAAACAAACAGTTCCTCCATAAATAGATTTTCAGGAGAAGCAAAACAAACCAAAACTCTTCAATTCAGCATTTATTAAGTACTTACCACTTTGAGCTAGGCACTAGGGATAAAAAGACCAAATGAAAAACAATCTTTGTCCTCAAGGAGCTATTAGAAGGTTACAGCATTTAAACAGAAGGATATACATTGAGCAAGAAGAGAATGCTAATGGTTAGGGTATTCAGCAAAGGCTTCCCAGAAAGGGATCTTCTTTAAGTTAAGTACTGAAGGAAATTAATAGGATTCTCTGAGGCAAAAATAAGAAGTGACGATTGTTTTTACTGTCTTTGAGGCCTGTTCACCACCTGATATAATTTGTTGTCCTGCATTATTAAGGCCCAGAAAAACGTTCTAGTAATTATTACTATAATCTAGTAATAGTTTATTACTATATAATTATGTGCATATCAAATTCAAATCACTGAAGGACTTTCTTAATAGTAAATATAGTCATTCAGAAGAGATCATCTTCACAATCCATATAGGAAAAACCAAAAGGATGAAAAATACATAGCATCCAAATTAGGACCTGAAGCTGGATGTGTAGTTAATCCACTATATGTGTATCTTAGATGGACAATGAGTTAGTCTCATAATTGAATAGGAGACAGGGCTGAATTGTGTTGTGGATATTATGCAATATTTCAAATGAATCCAAGCTTCTCACTGCCACCAAAGCCTATTTTTAAAAACTACTGTACAATATTCTTTCAGTGATTCTATCTGGCTATAAATAACTTGCATAGTGATTATAATAGCAAAATCAAAATTGCAGGTGATTCAAAGGACAGTACACATGTGAATGGTGCAGTAAGCTATCACCTAGGATAATATGTGACAATAAAAGTAGCTAGACCAGTCATATCTTAAGGGTGAGGGAAAATCTGAGCCCTGCATGGATATTTGTGAAATATTAAAAGAAGTAGAAAGAGGTCTGTCTCTATCATAGTGTGCATAGATACTTCTTAGAGAGGATTTATGGTAGGATGTGGTCAACATTTGATCACATAGGATGAGAAAGTATGGAGTGAGTACTGATGTCAATGAGATAATAAGTACCAAAGTATTTATGCACATAGAGATAAAAGTTTATATACTTGAATTTTAATTTGATTCAACAAACATGTATTTAACACCTATATGCAAAGCATTGTTTTTTCTTTTTACTTTTATTCAGGGTTCTATGTCTTCTGACCATTGGCTCAATTTGACATGGAGCTTAATTTAAAGAATGGTAAAATTAAATTTTTTGATATTCATTCACCTGCTTTTTCTTCTCTCACTAGCCTTTAGGTACAGATAAACCAATGAAATTACTAAGGAAAAAGCAACCTGAGCAGAAGGAAGGATTTAGAGAACTCTTATTTACTTTTGTAGATAGTTGAGGCCATCTACCATTACTTTTCATGCTTTGGAGTAATATGAATTATGCTATACATATGAGCCTGGATCAGGGATAGATACAAATGGAGACAAATGGCTGTATAGAAAGAATGGGATCTGGGGACCAGCACAGGCATTGAAAGACTAGAATGAAATTCTAGGGACATTAAGATAGAATGAATAAATATATTCAAGATAAGCATGGAATCTAGTATTCTATGTTTTCACTTTTGAAACTTTTAGTATTTTGAATGTTAGCAATTGAGAGAAGAATGTGCTGGGTAGGTGAGAATGAGCAAGTGATATATGGGGAGTTTACATTTCATCCTGATATCTATAAAGGAAAAGACTTAGGTCCAAAGGCTCCTTTTTTCCTAAAGTCATCTATGAAAAAAATACAAGTAAGAATGAAACTAGATTGCGTTAAATTGGTTAGAGATGATAGGAGACAAGATAGGAAGAAGATTAGAAGAATTTATTTTCCTTATTCTGAGCCTACCAATGTTGTCATTTTATTAGAATAAACTAGGAAGAAATTCATAATCACCTTATCATAATACTCATACAAGGGAGGGACAAAGTTTATAAAATTCAATGTAAGCATGTCATGAATAGAAACTTCTTTTGCAAGAATATGCCTGTTGCCAAGTTTTTATAGCATTTAGCTTATAAACGTATTGCTGACTATGCCACTGAATGTCATTGCCTATGACAGTTACCACTGTTGGGGTATGCTGTCTTGACTGCTAGGATGTCTGTTTCCAGGGAAGGAGGGATGGTAACCAATTGAAAAACAAAAGCGAAGCTCAGACCTTCTTATAACCTTAGACTTCTGCAGGACTAATGAAAGGAAGGAAAATCTATTTCAAGGCCAGCAATTAAAAATAACAATAATGCTATTTAAAATCATCTCCACATTTTCCTTGCTGTGTCCTCTCTTTTTCTTATTAGTGGCACATGCAGTTCTTGGTGCTCGGGATGGCCAACAATTTACACTATTCTTGGTCAGACTAAGAGGATGGACTAATGTCTAATCTGAGCCAACAAACTCTTGGTTTCAGCTATGTGGACAGATTGAGGCATGCACACATCCTCACTAATTCAAACCCGGTGCTATTCTCAGCAATCAGTGCCTGTGGATTTAATTTCTCTCATATTTTTTAATTTAAATGAATTATAACTATACAATTATATTGTAAAGACAATTATTTCCCTGGTACAAAATGTTTTCCACTATTTGGTTTATGGGAGGGCTCTCTTTCTAATGTCAGAACCTCCTTCTCTTCTCTCATCAGCCAAAAGGACAAGAATGAAAAAATGGTAGCCATTAAACAATCCTTTTCCCTTTCCCTACTCAGTTTTGCTGGGATAGGTGAAAACTGATACCAATTGGCTGAATTCTTTGGAATCATTTGTGTCAGGGTCTCCGTTAACTATGAAAGCCCTTTATGTTCCTTCACTATGGATAGGTTAGGTTGATGATGACAAACAAGTTAACTTCTCAAAACCTTGTGGTGCCTTTTTTCCCCCCGGTGCTTCTCTCTCATGTAACTCCCTCCAGTCAAGGCATCCACATGCAGCAAACAGCAATGCCAGTATCTTTTCCTCTGTATCATGTGCCAGTGTAGTAACGGAGTTTAATGTAAACATATATAAATAGATAGAGATAGAGATATATCACTATAGTTATAATTACATAAGGAAGGTTCTGATGTAGCTGTGGTGGGGATGTACCATTCCTCTGCAGAAATATGTAATACTTAACAGAATCTATCAACTATCAGAGACCACCTGACATCCTAGAAGGGCACCATCAGATGGGACATTCTCCCAGTAAAAAGTCTGCTTTCTTTTTTGTAAAAGTTGTTGTTTCCATAACCAAGAAAGATAAAAAAGGAAACAAGAGACATTTCTTTCAAACTTCCCTTGGTGCTGATGTTCATTTCCAGCCCCAAATCTGTCCCATTCTCCCATCAACAGCCAGTGTGCTGCCTTTCCAAATGGACTAAACCACCAATCAATTTTGAAAGGTGAGAGTCCACAAAAACCAGGACTAAGAGGAAAAGCCTGAATAGAGCCTGAATAGGATACTGGATACTGAACCCAGCTGGCTTCTAGTCCTGCCTCTGACTCTGGTCTTTCTTCTGTGACCTGGTTTCCCCATCTGTAAAATGGGGATAAAAATATTTCCCTACCTCATGGGGAAAGGGAGCTTATGAGAATAAATCAGTGACAACAAATCATTAAGTAATATTAATTTGGAGACAGCAACTTAATGTGTTTCAAAATATGTTATTATTCTGCTAGCAATCTTGTTTAATCGTATTTACCCATTCTACTCTCATGTATTCCACAAATTCCACACCTCCATCTCCTAACATATACATATTATTTTTTTCCTCTTTGGCAATACATTTGAACACTACATCATAGTGTGGGGGATATATACAGGATGTTAAGTAGTGCTACATTCTACGAAGGGAACAACATCACTATTATTGTAAAAGGTGCTAGAGTCAAACCTCATTTTATATTCTTTGGTTCTTAGAGAAAAAAATACACAGAATTCTTTCTGTGGAGCCTTACTATATAGATTGTTATAAACAATTATCCAAAAAAATTTTAAAATAGAGAAAAGGATAAAAGACAACATGCAGAGATTCTGTAAAAAGCCTAACAAAAAGACCCCTTTGTTATTTCCTATATAAATATAAACTATCAGAGATATATCAAAATGTACTTGAGGCAGACTGAAAGAATGGAAAACATTTGACATACACTTTTGTTTGTTTTCATTTGTAATTGATACATGCCTTGTAGTATGGGGGAGGAGAGGTCTTTGTGTGTTTGTATGTGGAGTGAGTAGGGAGGATGGGATAGAGGCATTGTCAATGTAGGTAATTGTTCATCTGTTCATTCACATTGTTGGTTGGAAGTGAACAGTACATGGAGAAGGGGAGAAGTTCAATGAGCACAACAGACACATTTTTAATTCTTCAAACATATGCTAAAATGTTGTGATGTTCTCTCATTCTTTATGGCTGTAAAGGTCAAATTGACTGCCAAGGGTATTAAAGAATAACTTTTACCCCAAGAAAATGGGGTGAAGATGGGGGCAGGGTCCAGAGATGAGGGCCAGTGAGTTATGATTCCCCCCCATCTTGTAAAAAAGAAATGTAAGCCGCAGAATAAAATGAGAGAGATTTCCATTGAAGTTCAATATGAACAAGACCATTTTGGGTGCTTTACTGGTTCTTTGTCATTTTCCTTTTTGATTGCTTACCGAGTAAAACAAAAACTAAGGTGGACTTAAGCCAGGAATGGTGTTCAGATGTAGCAAAAAGTGTATTTATTTATGAATACAAACTTTGCCTAGAACAAACTCTGAAGGAACATTTAAAGAATGACTATCTAATGTCAAGCCTTTAATGTTAGCATGTGTGTGTAATGTATATACCTTTTAATGTGTGTCATGTATGACAATGAAAAACAAAAGAAAATAGAACTGAATGACAAAAATAAAAATAAAAAAATCAGATGCTATTTTATCAGAGGACGCGTTCTTTCACCTTGATGAGAAGCCACTGTTGCACAACTATGCAATTTTCCAGTCTATCTTTGCTTCTTCTCCACCTCAGATTTCCAATCTCTTTTCATATTCCCAAACAGGTTTTCTTTTCTTTTACAAGAAACACGATATTCAAACTTTGGCTCAAGGTGAAAGTGCTATAGTAACTTTTTTTTTCTCAAAATTTTAAGAGGGAACAAATAAATAAATTGTGATTTTTAAAAATTTCTTTTTAAAAATTTAATGTAAGCATGTTTTTTGTTCTGTAAGTGAACCAATGTGTGTAGGTTTTGTTTATTCTTGTTTTTTTCCTTTTTGGTTTAGTTTGTTTTGGTACTTGTATTAGGTTTCTAGTCACAAATTGCTTTCATTCTGTTTGATTTCAGAATATTCCTTTTCCTTTTAAATCCTGGTTTTGTATTATAGATAACAGGGATGTGTAGACTTAAGGCAAAAAATTTGGCTTAAGTGGTACAAGATGCAAATGAACTCCATGTATGTGGGCTTTTGTACACATGCAATTATACCGGCATCTACATCTCAGTAGTAGGGATAAAAAAAAGACATAGCAAGGGGCTTATATACTCTAAAAGGGATTTCACCAGGATTTTTAGTTCCTTAATTAAATTTAGCTGTTTTGAGTAACCTGTCTCTATTGGGTAAATATTTTAAACTCTAATTTTGTGCCAGTACCACCATTCCTATTCACTGTGCACTCACCTGATGTCAAATTAGTCTCCCTCTTCCCCCAACTAAACAAACCATGTTCTGCAAAATGGAACATTCCAGTCAGGTATTTAGAATTACATGTAGACAGGTTTGCTGCAAATGAATATGAATCAGTCTCAAAAGCTAAACAGGAAGAGATGAATAAGGATTGAAAATAGAGGCAGAAATTTGTAAAGCCAAAGCTCAAATCCAGTCTTTCTTTGGACCAGGTCTAAAAATATTTATTAGGAACATTGTAGAATATTCATACTTTAGAAATGGCATTGAACTTTTAAGTTCCCTTCAAACTCTAAGATCCAAAATCTACTCTCCATTCAGGGTGGGGAGCGTGATCTATTTAAAAACAACAGCAACAAGAAGTTCTTTTAGTTCTGATAAAATGCTAGAAAGTGAACAGATAGAAAGAAGATTCTATGTCTAAGGCAAGCACAACTAGTATAGGAAGTTCCTGCCTGTTGATGTCTATATATTAAATCTGCTTATCTATACAAGTCAAATTTTGCACATGATTTATAAATTTTGCACAAGATGGCAAAGCCATCCAGAGCAGCTGTCTCTATGTCTATGTCTAAGTTTTTAAAGTAAATATAGATACTCCTTAATTGTCTCAGCACACTTCCGATCCCACCTTCCAACTTTCAGTTTCTGAAGACAGGATACTTAGGTGGAGGAGACTGCATTGCTTCTGAGTGGGGAAAAAAAGGTCAGTTTTATAAAAGCACACAAATCCCCCATTCTTTACACCCTCTGCATGTTAGATCTTCCTTCTCTGGTCATATGCTTTTACCCCCATCCATATGAATAGGGTCTAGTCTGTGACTGAATTCATAGAGAGAACTCCTAGGTGAAGAAAATGAATCAGTGCAGGTGAGCACCTTTTCTGTAAGTTAGATTCTTAGATGATTTTCTAGGGGACTAAGAAGCTAGACTTTATTAGGGTCATACAGACCATTTGTATCAGAGGTAGAACTTGAATCCATGTACTTCTGACTCCAAGGCCAGCTGCCTCTCTATTTCCTTCTTTTCCCCTGCCTCTTCCCCTATCTATTCATCTATACAACAAACAAATCTTTTGCTACTCAGGGGACTGAAATGAAGGAGTTGTTTTTTGCCCTTTACTGTGGAGTCACAAGTGTCAGGACTCACACAAGTAACCTGCCACTCATCTACTGAAAATCATGGGTCTTCCCTATACTTTGAGGTATCCTTTTATGGGGGTGGGGTATTTCCTGGGATCCAGTTTGAGATTGAGTAGTTTCAGAGAACTAGCATTAATTTTTCCAGGGTATCTGACCCAGATCTATATCTGTCCTCTAGAGCAATGTTATCCAACCCATACTATTCTATAGATGGGTAAAATATCTTCTAAATAGTCTAGTCCAGACCACTCTCCCTTCTGAGATCACCTTCTGAATGGTTGGTTCTTAGATCAAATGAAGGAACATGATTCAAAAGAAATGAGGAGTTACATTTCTTTTGAAATTGCTATACATAAAGAATTAAAATTTTTGTTAATAAATTTTTCAGAACAAACCGGATTAGTGTCTTTCTTAAATCTAATTTATACCCATATAACACCCAGATTTCCCAAATCCCAGAATGGGAAGGACGGTCCTAAGGAATCAAGCACAAACCAGTCAGTCAGTCAATGAACAACCACCATAGAATCTTAGAGATTATAACCCAGGAGGGAAGAGACACTCCTCTGTCTTAGCCCAAGTCCTGTTCTTGGAGTCCAGAGATCAGTATTCTAATACTGGCTCTGCCACAACTAGTTTTGTTATTTTGGGAAAATTACATCTCTGGGATTTGGTGCCTTGCTCAGTGAAATTAAGGAGTTAAATGAGATGCTCTCTGAGGACTCTTCCACCTCTCATATTCTGTAGTTACATGAAGTTATAAGACTGGGAGTCAAACTGAATACAAAGAAGATAGTCAAGGATGACTGCAAGTTTCTTGGGCCTATGCTAGATTTGGTCCTAACCTTGAGGTGACCTCAGGTAGCTTAAGGTTCTAGAATATCTCCAGAATCCAAGGGATGGAGCACCATGGAAAGGCTGTGGGAACGTTTCCAGTTGACATCTCTATTGGCAAGAATTATAATAGCACTTCATTCTAAGCAAAATTCATTCTATTGGGAGTCCAAGTCTCCTCATCTTAGCAGATACAAACCTGCCTGTCTTGACAGTTATGCTGTTGAGAATGGGGACTTGTGTTGCGTTGGTCAGAACAAATTTATCTATATTTCTGGGGCTATGGTAGTCAGTATCTATATAATCCCCATCAAATACTCCAACCAAGAAATCAGTCTGTCCAGGAACTTGATTGTTAGCTGCCATAATTGAGTAAAAGCCACTGCCAGAAGTAGGGTCCTTTAACCCACCATTGATAGGGAGTTGCAGGAGGAAAGACCTGTAGTGGAAAAAGCCTTGGACTTAGCATTAAGAGGCCTGAGATTTTAGTTCCAGCTTTTTTCCCTTGACAAGCTGGGTGAGCTCAACAAAATCACTTCAACTCTCTAGCCTCCATTTCTACCTCTTTTTAGTGTGTAAAATTTTCAGATCCCTTTTTTATTATTTTTTTTTGCCCTTGTTTAGTTGATCATTGAACAGGAAGCTAAAAGCTGGTCCCTAATGTGACTTAGTAGCTATATTAGGGAGGGTCCAGGGTGACTAGAGAAGAAAATCCATCTTCCTGGTGAAGGCATTCAGGGCCAAACTCTTAATCTGAAATTCTTTGGAGTTCCTTCAGAATCTGTTCTCACTGCTGTTCTCACTGCTGCAGCTGGAGTTAGCACCAGTCAGTTGAAAACTCCCATTTCATGAAGGAAGAGAGGAAGAGAGCTCAGAGAGATGTGACTTCTTTCAGGCCTGCTGGGTTTCCTACCCTAGCTGAATGGCCTTCTAGCTATGCTGTCTCTTCTACCATCATGGTCCTTGTCCTCTTGCCTTCCTGTTGATGTTCTATTGCTACTCTAACTGCATTGCTCTCTCGCAGAACTTCACTTAGAAATCCACAATGCAGTTATTCAGTCTTAACCCCCCTGCCCAGTAATAACACACAGTGCCAGCAGGAAGAAGCTAGAATTTCACTCAGTGGAGCTGAGTTCATTCTATGACCCAGGCTTGTCCTCCAATAACTAGGGTCTTAGTCACGCAGTCCATGAGATGGCTAGCACAATGCAAAACTGCCTGCACCCTCCCCTCCACAGTTGTGCCCTGTTCAGCTATGGGGAAAAAGAAAAAAGCACTTTTTTGAGTATATATGAAATTAAACCAAGGCCACTGGCATTAATGTGCAATGATAAATGTTTTCTGTTGAAGGCTTATCTGCAGGGGTGCTTAAATCCTTTTGCACAGGAAAATTATTTCTGGATTTGCCCTTCTCTGCCAAGAGAAATAAAGTGTTTTAATCAGGCTCTCACAGTAGTGGAGAGTTAGAGCAAAGCATGAAGAAAAGAGATGAAGAGATGGATTGTGAGGAGGCAAAGACAGACATGATCAACTAACCCATAACCATCAGATTAAGATGTCATTCACATCAGTAACTGCAATGAGGTCCTTCCACCACTATCCAAAGTTTGGGTGCAACACAGATAGCTGAGAAGATGAGATGGGATTCAAAGGAGATAAAAGGCAAGCCCATAATTCATTGTTTCTCCAATTCTCATTTTCTTATCCTTTTTTGGGGAACAAACACATGTTTGGGAGAGGGTCCACCTCCATCTCCACTGAAACACAGAAGGCATTCATGAAAAATAGAAATGGAATTAAAAGGTAAGGGAAAAACTTTTTGCAGATATGGAAAGAAACACTGTTCCAAGAGTAGGATCTAGAGCTGGAAGGAATCTCAGAGGCTATCTAATACAATGAGGAAAATGAGACACTGGAAGTTTATTCTTCTTGTTCATAGAAGTAGTATCAAATTTGTGACAGATTTTAACCCGGGTCCTCTGAGTCCAAAAACAATGCTTTTTTCTGCTTTGCATCTTTGCCTCCTAATTAGAGATTATAGGTCAGGAATGGAAAGAGAAATCAAAAGCCTAGAAAAGTAGGCTAGTTCTATTCTCCTGTGTTAGATGGGATAGTAGCAATTCAATTTTTAAGTGACTTCTGTCAGTCCTGCAGTATTTATTAAATTAATATCCTCTCAATGGAAAAAGCACACATGCCCATTCAGGCATCAGTCTTCTTGGTAGAAAGTTAAGTCTATTAATAGTTCCATCTTCCCTCTCTGTCAAGGACTTGAAAAGTATGAGTGTAAGTCCCTGCCTTCAAAGAGCATCTTTTCTAATAGGGATTCAAGGAAAAGCATAAATGGGAACAAATAAAAGAAAAATAGCCATCAGTACTAACCTCATTTATCTGGTATTTTTATACAAGGAGCTGGCAATATATGAAAAAAAATTTCAAATAACCAAAAAATTACCCCTGGTGAAACTCAAATTTTTTATCTCTATAATTCATTTAACATCCTAAAGTGTGTTACATAATTCCTTGCTTCAAAAAAAAAAGAGAATGACAAACATTATTTAACCTTTTTCTTGCTAAGTCAACGCATTAGTGTGGATGGACATCAATGATTTTAATGATAGATTTATGCCTTCAAAGGCTACTTCAGTGAAGAGGCCTTTTTTACCTATATGAAATGGTCCCATAGAGATTTGCTTTCTAAGTATTTATGTCTACTTTTTAGATTTATTATTCTACTTCCAGTCTGTGCTGTTATTTCTTCCTGCTGTCAGGGGAGGGAATCCCTAGCAGCCCCTTCCCTTTTCCTTCTACTACCTATTCTTTTCTAACTTGTTATTTTGAATATCCTGTGGACTGGGAAACTAGATAAGCAAGCTTATCAGAATTTTGTCTTAAGTAAGGCTTCAAGTAAAGGTTTGAAGTGCTTAATTATGGAAGGAAATGAGCTTTACTTCATAGACTTGGTTGCTTAGCTTTTTTTTTTTTTTTTAACTTTCTTACTGCAGTTGTGGCTAGTTGGGAGTGCTAGACAAGGACCCTCTGCATAAATGAGATATTACATATTCATGCACACCTCTTATGGAAATAATTGGATCATAAACTTAGAGTAGAAGAGACCTTCAAATCCGTCTGCCTCATTTTACAGATGAGGAAATCTAAGCCTAAATTAAGTAACTTGCCCATTGATATATACAGTAAATTTTAGAGTTGAGATTTGAAGTCAGGTCCTCTTACTCCTGTAACTGCCTCAGAGACCTTAGGCAAAGGAAAACCATCAAAATGATGTGAAATTAATCAGGAAAAGGTGAATCCTGAGTAGGATTTTGCCAAGGAACATAACCTGGTACACTGAGAAAAAAGGACAATGGTATAATCTTGGAAGAGAATAATCCTATCATATATTGGGCACAGCAAGGAAATTTCCTTGACTGGAGCTGAGAATCTAAATCAGGGATTAATGAGAACTCTTAGGGTGGGAGAATGCAATGGTGGAGACACTGGAGAACCCAGAGAAGAGCTTATTATATTAGGCAATTAGAAGAAGCTATTGAAAATGCTTTTCAACTGAGAATGATATGCCCAGGAAGATGATTTTTGCTGTTATGTAAATAGATTAGAAGAGACAATGAAAGAATGAATTAGTGGGAGAGTGATGAGATCAGGATTTGAACTAGATGGGAAAATTAAAGAAATAGAGAGGAAGATACACATTGGAATGATTTTGAGAAGTGAAAAAAGTGGTAGGATCAATCTAGTTCTTTCTCCACTGTCAGACTCATAGTATTCACATTTTATCTACTACTATATGTTTAATCAACTTATTTAAAATTTTCCCAATACCCAATATACCTGTCTGGAGGTATACAATGATAGAAAAGTTGAACATAAAAGCAGTTTTCCTTAGAAAAGACATCCTGGATCTTAAATAAAGCTGGTGCCTTCTTCAGAATTTAATGGAAAAACTGCAGCTCCATATTGGAAGGGTCCTCAAACAGCATCTAATAGCACTGCAGACAGCTATAAATCAAACTTAATCTTAAAGAGCAGGAAGTGGCATTTTCACCTCCATTTTACTTAATGACATTCTCACAAGCCCCTTTGTGGTTGATCTAAATACTGCCCATTTAAATTCAGACATTTATTTTGAAGCACCTTTCACCCTATTAATAATACTCTGTAGACTTGAAAGCCATTATTATATACCTTTCTTCAGCCTTCCCTTACTCGAGGGTTCCACAAGGCTGAGAAGTATCTAAGTGAGAGTTTTTTATGATTGTAGATAACTTTCATAATCTTACTATGCCTTTTGTTACTAGAATTTATTGTCCTCAATATTCTTATAGCTTCTTTAGGTTGGAAGTCAGTTGCCCATTTCTTTCCAACCTTAGCATCACCTAGTATTCAATTGAATTGTTTTTCCATTTGAATTGATTTTGGTGACTGCTATTTTCTTTCACTATATGGCTTTATGTGTTAAATTCAAATGTGAGTACTAATCATAACTTGAGGTAAGGGGAAGAATCACTCTAGTTATAAACTTAAAGAAGGAGTAAAGGAGTGGTAGGGAGGCTCCTAAGTAGACCTCTTACCTTTTCAGCACATTTCTTCTTTTGTCCCCAAACCAATCTCCTTAGTTGGCCATCTGAAAAACAGAAAATATGTCTGCACATTTGTCAATTTCTCAAGATCAAAGTGCCAAAAACTTCCCACCCTACAAACCATCAAACTGTGAAGGCAAGCTAGTTAATAGTTTCTCCCTACCTCCATTCTAATCTGAGCTAACCCAATATTCATTCAATGGAGCACTTTTCCCACTTTGAACTGAGGATAATTGGGCACAAAAAGCAGCACCTGTTCTACTACTGCTCCATCCTGTTGCTCATAATTATCTCTGAATAAAAGTAATCCATTTGAAAGTTGGGATAAGGCCAAAATAAAAAGGAATGCCAAATAATCTAAGGTGCTTGGTTCATTTCTGTTTTCAGCCCTATAAGATACTTTAGGAATTACTCCTTAAGCTTCACAGGTATCTACTTTTCATCAAGAAAGAAAAATTAAAAAATATTTGCAATTTTACTTTTTCCCATTTAACTCAAAAACTGACAATCAGCTTTAGACCTTCCCCAACTTACCCCAACTTACTCTGGAGCATTACCTGAGATCTACACTTTCCTGGTCTATTTACTTTCTACTTCCTAGGTTTTCTTAGATTTTTGCCTGACTTTATCCATTACCACTTCTAGGAAAACCTCCCCTCCTCTGAACTTTTCTTTGCTTCACTCCAGTCTAATATAAATGAACAATATCAGCATCTTTTCCCATTCAGGGTAGAAGGACCAGAACAAGGAAAACTTTATCTTGTTGTGGCTCCAACTTGCCAGGTATTTAGTAGTCTAAAAAGAAATGTAGCTAGTCATTAATTTGTCTTGCAGTGTTCTACAAGAAGGAATGATATGTCTAGAAGATATTTCCCAATTTCCCAAGTCTAGTAGGATTCTCTAGCACTGATATTAGATAGGTACCCTTTGGATTGACTACTAGAAGGATATACAGTAGGAAAATTTGAGACAAATGATTTCCATGGGTTCTCTTCAGATAAAGGTACAATTCATGTATTGATCTGTGTTCCAAACTATTCCATTTTGATAACCTTTGCTAATTTGTAGTCATAAGTTGCAGTGGCTGCTCCTAGGAGGGTCTTTTTAGAGAATGGAAAGATTCATTCTCACCTGGCTTCTCCTCCAACAACTCTGGCTGCCTGTACCCTACCAATACTGACCATCCCCTCTCCATTTGGGGTGTGTGGGGGGAAACAGTGGCAATCCTATGGGACAGGTTACTCCTAATTGTTAAAAATTATACTTCTAAAGTTAAAATTGTGTTTTTCCAGGAAAAGGCACAAAATTCTATTTCAATGAGCCTTGAAATGGAAGCTGTCTTTGATTTCCAGATTCTTTCTCCTTTTCATTTCATTTTGTGCAAGCCTAGCATTTTATAATAGGATATCATTCTGAGTTTGAATTCCTTGAAATTTCTTGCATCAGTGCTTGCTGCTGTATTGGTGACCACAGTTTTAAGCCAAATTTGAAAACTTCAGTCTCCTCCATCCTTAAATGTTATGTATCTACCTCATTATGATTTCTTTTATTTCTTGTGCTTTGGTGTTGTGTAAAATGTCAAAAGTGATATGTAGATAAAAACATATATATATATATATAAATATATATTTTTTGCTTTGCAATAAAGTTCAAAGCTGTAACACTGAATATTCATGAAATGTCATAACCTTTTATTGTGCTCTACCTTCTTAGTTGTGAATTGCTCTTGAAAACATATTTTTCCTATACACTAGAGTCAATATGGTTGTGTTTATTATTCAGTGAATTATCCTAATTATTTCCACTGATATTTTTAATACATTAAATAAGACACCAGGATTGCTCTAACAAGTTTTAGTTTCAAAGGTGCTTTGCTTAAATAGACTTCCATAATACAATTGAAGGGATATGATCTTGTAGCCCCAAAGTCTCCAGATAAATGTCTTATTCTGAATTTCACTGAGTTTGGGGTTCACAAAAATGTGTTTAGGGGGGAAAGAGGAAATATTATTTTGGTTATGTTTTCCTGGAATTTTTCCTTTTTTTTCCCCCTCTTAAAAAAAATCTTTTTTGGTTTCTCAGAATGGCACACTTGCATATTCTGTCCAACTCAACTATTTCTAATTCTTTAGTTTTTGTAAAGCTTATAACTGTGCTGATCATTCCTTCTCTCTTCATTTTGTTGTGAGTGACCATGTGCCCAAAAGAAGTACTAACTACATCATTTCTAAAACCTGTTGGGATCCTCTTCCATGGTGTATATCTATTCAAAGGGAAATTGATTTGGAACCAGTGGTAGGCTACCAGCCAGCAATGCCATAATGACCTCGGTCTTGCACAAAATGCTGACTAAGTACCGAACCAGATGAGGTTATCTTGAGTAGAAATTATATGGTAGATGACCCCAACTATTTCCCCCCTCTTTGTTTTTAAATATATATATTTAACACATTTGTATATCAAATCTTGGGTCTTCGATAGTTGCTTATTCTCCTCATAGTTTTTGCCACAAATGGCAAGAGGTTTGACAAATTCAATAACTTTTAAGGATAAAATAAATGCAGGCCTACCTCTAAGTTGAGGTCATTTTTAGGAATAATATTTAAACAAGGCTTCATAAAACTGTGTCATTTCCCAATTTAGCAAAGTTATATAAAAATCATAATTGATAAAGAAATTCCATATGCAGTGGATTTTACCTAAATATATGATGGAACTGAAAATAGATCATTGATCCTCAGTTTCACAAACTCTACTTCATTCTTTTAATTTCTGTGAAGTTGTAAAAAATTATGAAACTATTCACCAATGATAGAGGCTTTTTCTTATATTTTAGAAGTTTTGTTATTTTTCCTTAGTACTTAACTGGTGTCTCAAACAACTCTGGCAAGATTATACTTTGCCTGTTTGCAACTATTTCTATTTTTGATGGAGTAGTATTTTGTCTATGAATGAAAAAAAGATATGTTCACAAAATATGTATAAAAACTGAAACAAATCTTGGTGTTGATTTGAAGAAAAAAACTTAACAATAAATAAATAAATATAAACATATATGTATGTGTATGCATATATATACAAACATCTATCATGAAAGTATGCTTCCAAAGTTCATGTGTGATGCTGTAGACTTTGTCACCCTACTGAGTTTCTCAAATTTCTTTTGAAAGAATAAGCTTTTTTAAAAAAACATTTAAAAAAATTCTGTCTTTGACATACCAAAAAGCACAACTCCTGTTATCCTGTCTTCATTTCCCTCTAATCCTATTTATGAACTTACAGGACTTATATTTTTATCCACTATTTCCATTTGTCAACCAACAGAAACCTTTTTTAAGGTGGCTTTGGGAGACTCCTTTCTACATACCTGATGAAAATTTAACTACACTTCCTCTTCTACATTTCATCTTGTTTCAATTCATCTTGGCTCATCAGCTTGAGAGCCCCTGTGTTACAGGGCACTATCTTGAAATCAAGTTCCTTGCTGCCTATACACTATTTGAATTCCCCCTGTTTCTAGAACAGAAAAACAGATATATGAGACGTGAAAATTTCTGAAAGTTTAGGTGTACTCATTATATAATTCTGTAGCATAGAATATGGTAGGAATGTCATTTGGTCCAAGATATTGTATGTGAAAATAGGCTTAATCTGGAATAAAGATGTAAGGCCAAAATCTTCATATAACTAGAAATGAATTTGTAGCATGATTTTATTCCCTTTTGACCCCAGGCAACCTAATGATGTTCATCTATTCACACACTCTCATGTTTCTTATTCATTAGTCTAGCTTCCTTGGAAATCAGTTGGAATTCTTTGTATATATAGATGTGAAAAATAGCCTTTTATTTCCAAAAGGGCAAGGGCATTTTCATCCTCCTCCTCTGCCTTTCCTATGCACAAACTATCTTTTAAAGAAGGTAGATTCTTCCCTGTGCCCTATCATCTATAGTAGTCATGAGAGTTTCTCTTTTTACTATGGTACCTACATAGCTTTTCCTATCATTTTCATTTACCTGCTTCATGTTTCTCTTAGACTGATAGAGAAAAGTTCTATTCTTTAGCTTGGGTTTTATTTTTTGCTCCATTGCTTGCTGAGAGACACTCATACAGATTGCTTTTATATTAGTTCTCAATTCTTATGACAATCCTGGTTCAGGCAAAGAAAAGTTAAAAATGTCTTGGCTCCTTACACCCACATTAGCAGCAACCATGACCTCCACAAATCAACCAATCTCTTTGAATCTTTTCCAGTTCTTAAAAGTATCATGTGGGAAAATCTATTACTGCCACAAACAGTGGTAGATCTTCCTGATGTTGCTCAAAATCGCTGGATTAGGGATGAGGCCAGAATCTCTTTTTTTAAATATAGTCTAAGTACATGGATATTACTATGGTAAAGGGACTTTCCAAATGGAGCTCCATGAAAACAGGGTAGAATTCGAGGCAAAGAATGAGTGAGATTTCTGGAGTAATACTACATGCTCTACCAGTCTTCATGTACCACTCACAACTTGCTTGTTCAACTCAGTTCCATGCTTTAAGTTAAAATGGAAAGTTTAGATTTTTGACAAGGTATCAAAAGATGCAAGTACTATAGTAAGGACAGGGAACAACTACTAAATTGGTCAGCTTTTGGAAACGTCAAGCTTATTGGCCTAAAAGCATTCTCTACACCTGGTTAGGGCACCCATCTCAGAAAAAAAATGGATAGTGTACATTTTTAAGGACCTTATTCACTTGGGGGAGGGGGGGAATCACTTAAATCTGCTAAGGCACCCTGCTGGATGCTTGGTAGTACTTTGGACCCCCTTCCAACTAACTGATGGCTGCTTCCTTCAGGTTGGGTCTAGCTGCCAAAGTCTCCAGATTCCTTCCTTCCAAACATTCCTCACCTCTCAAGCAGTACCATCATAGAATATCTCATTTTTATAGATTTCCCAAGTTCTTAATGATTTTCATGATATCTATATCTTTATACTCATGTTGTGATCTTTAAAAAAATGAAATCCCATAAGAATCCCACAAAACTAAAGAAGTATTTCTTGAGTCATTTCTGAAAGGTGGAATGATTTCATTTCATTCTTCTTATTTTATAGAGATGGAAACTGATGAATTGAACAATTATTTTTTAAGAACAGCCTATCACATTTACAGAATCCTATAAGTTCCCAATTTAAATGTATCCATATAAGTAGACCAACTTATCTGTTAATATAGATTTCATGATATATCTTGAAGACCATAGAAAGTTTCAGGATTTTTTTTTAATTTAGGAATCAAATTTCTTCAAACCTACTTAAGTAGTAAACTTCAATTCAGTCTATTACAGGTGACTTCATTGGCAGATATCTTTGTTAAGGACATCTTAGAAGCCAGACCAGGTACTAAAGCAACTGCTTGGGATTGTTCCTATGGGGGAAAGTATTAAGGAATAGAGAGAGAAAAGAAGGAAAAGATGGGGGAGTCTCTTTTTCTTGAGCTTTCTTTAGAGAAAGAAATAAGGGTTTCCCTACCCTAACCCAATCTAGAGATCTGAGACTTAAGGAAAAGCAGATCTACCTTTTCTACCTTTACTGAAATATCACTAGAAAAATTGAAAAAAAAAGATGTTCTCTATTATATTATTCAGAAGTAATTATTTTCACCCAATGTTTACTAGTGCCTACAAAGCATATAACATGGCACTTGTTCCTATGGGTTTGTAGAGTTTCAATTAAATATTACCATTGCTCTAAAACTGTTTAGAATCTACTAGACAGAACAGATAGGGCTATACAGATCTATAAATATTCATACAGATTACCTAAACCTAATGTGGACACAAGAGATATTGGGTGCAATGGGCAGATGAGGCATGAACATTAATTGTGTTAACTAGAATTTTGCTATTGAATATGAGTTCAAGGATTAATCCTCTTAGAATATCTCTGTAGAATTCCTGTAGTTGATTTTTTTCCTGTGGGCTGACAATGAATCACTGCTAACTCATCTAACCAACACTCAACCAACAACTGTAAATATACACTGAGGATGAGTGTGCCATAAATTACTAAATCTAAAATCTATAAAGGCAAGATAAGTTATGCCAATTGTATCACTTTCCCCTCCCATTCCTGCATCTACCAGGCTTCTTTTCTTTCTATTATACTGTATTAATTTTTTGCAAGTCCATTTTAAAATAAAAATTATTTCAACATATGGTAGTTTTCTTACTTTTATTCTCTGATAGTTATCATTTGATTTTAGTAATTTGAATTCAGTAATTTGAATTTAGTAATTTGATTTAGTAATTATGAGCAAAATTCATGATATTCCAGGGGATATTCTGGCCTTGGATATGCAAATATTTCTTCCTTATCAGGAATTAAATGTTTCTTTTAAACTCTCCTAAGAAGTGCTTCAAATGAATGCCTAGAAATGATTTTCTATAATTTCCAATTCATATAAAAATCTAACTGGACAACAAATCTATCAGTAATTTCATTCAGCTATAAGGAGAAATTTAAAACCCCCCCCCCCAAGTAAACAGGTCCTCACTGATCTCTTTAAAGGCATTCTTCCTAGACTTGAAAAATTATAAAATAATGTTTTTCTCTCCCTCTCCAATCAACATTTATTTGAGTATCTTATTTGTTCAAGGCCCTTTGAAGTCCTGTATGGTTCTTGACAATACTAAGTTTTTAGAGGTGATTTAATGTAGGAATTTGAATATAAATCAATTAATGAGTTGAAAAAATTAGTAAATTTGGATGTGGCAAAGAAAGGATTTGGCTTCTACCCAGTTCTAATTCCCTGTTTAACCAAGTAGTTAACAGACATAAAACAAGTCCCAACTTTTTAGTTGTAAACAATGATCTATCCTGTATCTAACAATGGTCTTAATGAGAATGTCTCCTCCCATAAGTTCAAAGTTCAATGGGAGCTGTCAGAATTTTTCTTAAAAAGTGCCTTTACTTTGGCTGCCCTAACCCCAAAATGAACACTGCCATGAAGAGAAAGTGAGGTTGATAATGAGAATGGAGTAGCATTTTCATTGTCTAGTTGAACCCCAGATTACCTTATTAAGAGAAGCACAATATCAATATTATCTATTAAAATCAACAGTAGCCCTAGGGATTACTTTACTTCTTCAATGCAACACTTTCATGAGCTCTCCTGTCTCTGTATTACTAGTCACTCATCACCCCTTGACTTTTTAGCCTAGGCAATGGCAGAAATGACCATTTTGATATTGAAGAGGTCAACCTCCCTGACCAAAATTTAACACAGACAATTTCCACTGGCAACTGGACACATTTGTTCTATTTCTATATAAATGGTACTCAGAGGATGGTTTGCCATGATTTCTTTTCCTTTTATTTGAAGCTCCAGGCCTTTCTTTTCTACGGGATTTTAGGAAGAGGGATGTCTATTAATCTTGCAAGATGGAACCTGGGGAATGACCTGAGTAATCTCTGCAGATCTATTCAAATGCAAGAATCCTAAGCACATGTAGAAAACACTTAATTTTACAGATTTGATGTATGTCTCACTAGGTAACCTCTTGAAGCCTCAGATCCAATCACAATATTCCTGAAATATATCCCCAGAAGAAAAGACAGATTTGTTACATATTAAGACCTTCTTTACTATCAAGGTTCATCATTTCTAAAATTTTAATCATTTATTCCAACTTTATAGATGCTATTATGAGATTGAGGGAGATTATTATGCAGGAAAGATGGAAAGTACTAAGGAACAATCAATTAGTCTGGAGAAACTCCATCAAGTGGGGTCATCTGGTCTGGCAGCACTATAAAAAAACCAGGCCAGATTGCTATATAGTAGAATATTGTGAAAGGTCTTTTGGAATGTCTTTGTACAAGGACCCTTTCTAATGCCCCACTATAAGTAAGATTTATTTTGTCTTCATGGGATACAGTTTTTTTTACCTCATCCAAGGATCCTTTGAAGATACTGTCTTTATAATTTACTTCCCACCTACTGCCTTTAATTTTCATAAGAACTACCAAGATTGGTGTCCTGTATCAATCAGTCACATTAGCACACTTACACACATACACACACACACACACACACACACACACAATTTTACTCAAGATATTCTGAAATATTAATGAACTACTTTTCAAAATCATAGAAGATACCACAACATGTAGGTTTCATTGGAATCATTAAAATAGAAAGGGCACCACCTTGGGGGTCAGGAGACATTGTTTGCCATGTTTCATTCCAACACCTTTTCTAACTTTCCTTTCCCAGGATCCAAAAAAACAAACACTACAATCCTTGAGTACTACTAGCTGAACATATTCCAATGACAGACTGCTGGTAGGAAGTGCTTACCCTAAAACAATAAAGTGATCTAGCTAGTCAATGTTCACATTTTGACTTTTCTGTTTATTTTATTTTGATTTTTTGGTTTTTGCAAGGCAATGGGGTTAAGTGACTTGCTCAAGGTCACACAGCTAGGTTATTATAAGTGTCTGAGGCTGGATTTGAACTCAGATCCTCCTGACTCAAGGGCCAGTACTCTATCCACTATGCAACCTAGCTGCACTGACTTTTTTGTTTAATAGAGATCTTAGGGGCTACTCAGATCCTAACAGTGGTGTATTTAGAAGGAAAAGTATGACCTTTCATAAGCATTCTCCTTCCTACAAGGAAGATCACTCATCAACACACTCTAGAGGAAACCATGAGATCCAACTCAGTCAGCCCTGGGATGGGCAGAAAACTTGAGTGTCATCAGATAATGGAAATTCTGTTTGAATTTTTGACTCTGGATCCATCTGAGCCACTTATCTTTCAGATCAGGAGATATTCAGTCCTCTTGGGTAACTATAGGAATGCTAATGTTTTGGAGATTTAGTGTCCATATATTTAAAAAATTTTTAAATCCCTACTCAATTGCCATAGCAATAAACAATAATACTTTAATGAAATCTTAATATACCATAGTACAATAGTTTGATTCAATTCAATAATCATTTCTTAAGCACTTCTTACATGCCAGGCACTATAATTGGTTATATGGAATACAAAGGTAAAAATGAAATCTTGGAGAATTTATATTCTTCTGTTGGAAGCCAACCATTATTCAGATAAATAAATGTAAAACTTATACAAAATAAATGCAAAGAAAATTTGGTATGTTTGAAAGGGGAACCCTAAACACTAGGGGAAATCAGGAAAAGTCTGTTGTAGGAAGAAGCATCTGAGCTGAACATAAGAAGCAGTTGAGGATTCCAAAAAGGGGAGGAGAGGAGCAATAGCATCTTGGGTAAAAGGGACACAGCCCGTGCAAAGATAAAGAGATAAGA
This sequence comes from Macrotis lagotis, assembly GCF_037893015.1. Taxonomy (NCBI): domain Eukaryota; kingdom Metazoa; phylum Chordata; class Mammalia; order Peramelemorphia; family Peramelidae; genus Macrotis; species Macrotis lagotis. The sequence goes on from NC_133658.1 coordinate 153,234,631, forward strand.
AATCAAATTCTATGGAAAACAGCAAACTTATCAACTTAGAACTGAAAGAGGATGAAGAGAAATAATGTAGAATCAAAGTAAAATTAAATTCTGAAGTCAGACTCTAAAGGGTCCTAATTTTAAAATGATTGATATAGCTGGTAAAAATATTAAATATATATATATATATATATATATATATATATAAACTTCCAACTACATATTATATATATATATATATATATATATAAACTATATATATATATATATATATATATATATATATATATATATATATATATATATATACACATATACACACACACAATCACAGCCTAAAAATGTTTCTAATTCTAAAAATGTAGTACTAAAGCATCTGAAATAGAGATCTCAGAGAAGAGGAATTTTCTCTACCTTACCTTCTATCTGTCTTAAGGGTTGGCAACCTGGCAGAAATGGTTTGCCAAGTCTTCATTTATTTACTCCCTCAGACTTCATGGTAGAGGGTAAAGGAATCTTCAAATCATCCCCTCAGAATCTACTGAAATATAAGAACAAATCTACTGAAAAGGATACAATGGAGGGAGACACACATTGAAGGAATACCTCCTTGAATCTTTCTCCTAGAGTAGCAAGAATTTACTCAGCTGCCTCATTTGTAAAATAAAGGCTGAGGACATAATAATACAAGTATTTCTTTCAATTCTAAATCTGTGATTCTATGGAAAGATGGTTAAGAGAAAGATTACAACCCTTTCCAAGTTCAGTGCCCTTCTCTATTATGATCCTGAGAACGTTTTCATGTTTTCAGGGTAGATGGCCCCAAAATATTAACTTTCAACAATCTTTAACCAAACCTTTAAAATGTAGATATGGGGTGGGGGTTGGAGTGGAGGAGAAAGTAGGATAGGTCCATGCTTCAAGTTTTTATCAGTTAATACCTTAATTGACAGTTTACCTTGACATGAGTTTATACCTTGATCTGAGAGCAACAATGGGATTTCATAGGTTTGTTTGGACTAGGGTTCCAAGTCATCTTGTGCTAACATAATTGCCATAGGTTGCCAAGCCTTATTCAATCTGCTGAAAATGGTAAGAGCTTAACAAAGTGGAGAAAAGAGATAATTCACAGAATCAAAGAATTCTGATGTTAGGGGCTTCCTAAGATCTTCCAATCTATCAATTTACCTTCTGGCCAGATTGCCCCTTAAACAATACCAGACAACTGAGTTTCTCAAGATTTCAAAAGTCTTTCCTACCATTTCCCTTGGTTATACTTTTCCATATTTCAACAATACTCAAGGGGAAGTAGAATTTCATTGTTTAGTCACATTGTATACCCCAAAGTCATCTACCCATTTACTGTTATTATTTCTCTTCCTTTATGAAGAATTCTTTTGGCCTCCTTGTCTCTTTCTACTTCCTTTTTTGTCCTTCTCAATAAGAGGCCTTGAGAGGCAAGATAGTCTGTACACAAGAGCCATCAACTTTCAAAATAGAGACCTATCCTGTCTTTCTTTTCTTCCACTATCTTTTCCAGGTATTCAATGGCAATGAGAGAAACTAAACTCCACCATGTCTTTCACTAATCAAGGTTGTACCTACTCCTTCCCAAACAACCTGGGATGGGGGCACTGAAGCACAGAAAAGCATTGCTCACAAAGGCATGCAAAATAGAAAAGTACAATAGAGAGAAACTCAGTAAAATGACAAATCAAACAGGCAACCATTGACTTCATTCCCTATTTTCCATTTCTTTTCCCATTGAGATTTCAACATCATATTTTTTGTTGTTGTTGAGGAAAAAGTTTGCGTTTTATGAAATTGTACAAATGACATTGTTCTTTTATGGCTATTGAAGGGAAATAAACAAAAAATACATATTTCTGCTGAAATAGCCATTATTGTGCTGGATTGATATCAGATTGGTGCATATATGCTTATCAGGGACCTACTGTTATAAAAAAATCAGCTACTTAACTCCAGTTACTGTAAATATATTCAAATTTTACTGTAATCAAAAAAAAATCTTGCACTGTAATGGTTTAAAAGAATCTCATCAGAAAGGATTTTATCTGCCTGATTATATCTGAAATTTTTGCATTTTCATACACAGCTATGACTACAGTAGCATTTCCTTGATTTGCATTTAGCTTTCTTATTTCTGTGTTGGATTCTTATGATCATGTTGGTTCAGCATATTAGTAAGAAGGAATGAGGCCAGGCTAGCCCAGTTGGCCATAAAGGGTTGTCTCCTCACTTGTGTTACTAATGGAGACTAGAACAAGTGCAAGTAATTTTTTTTTTATTAATTCCCAGAGATTTCTCAGATCCTCAAGCCTGCTTCAGGCTGTGCTTCTGTCTCTGTCTCTGCCAAGGGCTCCATCAACTAAGCTTTTCTCCTGTATTACCCAGTAACTTGAGTAGGAGAATGTTCCAAAAAAATAAACTCCCCTGAGATGAATTATTATCAAGAATATATTTCTTTCATGTTGGAAATGTGTGGGGAATCAACTAGCATGACTTTGTGATTCTCTCTGCTTTACAAAAAACCAATACATCCTAGGTGCTGTCTTGGTTCTTTAGCTAAGAAAATTCTAGATGCAGACCTAAATATGAACTCTTTCTCCTTCTGTACTTCTGTATTATGATGAACAGTTTTCCACATGTGATTCAATTGTTGAAGTGTTTTCCATTGCTTCTCATATTTGACTTTATTTTTTACTGAACAGCAACAACAACAACAAAAAAAAAACCACAAAGGAACAAATAATCTTTCCCTTTCTCTTTCTCTTTCTGATGTGTAATGTTGTGTTGTCCAGATTCTGTATAAAAATATGTATATGATGTATCTGATATTTGATAGCCACTGGCTGTAACTTTAACCAATATAATTAACAAAAATGCATAATGTTGGTGTTTGAATTTTTTAAAAAACAACCTAGTTAAGATGTTTGTGTAATCCTGCATGGTTAAAATGTACTTAGTGCATTGAGAAATGTTGTGGAGGTACTCAGTGAAAAGGATGGTTTACTTTTTTGATTCTAATGGTGATGGTTTGTTGACCAGAATATTCCCTATAATGTTTGTCTTAGTTTATTTAGCATATTTCTATTGATATATATATATATATTTTTTTATTCCTCAAGATCCAGCATAGTGTATCTATCTATCTCTATTGTATTTACTGTTCCTTAAAACCTGTTGTGGAAGCTCGGTTCACCCAGCAAAAAAATGTCTCACATGACAGTTTCAATTGAGTTGTGTCCATTTAATTTGCTGTAAAGTCCAGATCTGAAGCATTTCTTGGCCCTGGTGACAGGAGCTATCACCTCCCTGGTGATGTATCCCTCCTTTTCCAAGGTTGTACTTTTCTCTTAGCAGTACTGAGTTTTTCCCTTATTCATGGGACATTTATAAAACCATGATGTACATAGAAGGGAAAAGGGTCAGGAATCTACACTAAATACATATATATATATACATATATATAAATATATATTTATACATTATATATTAATACACATAATGTCTTCTTTATATAGAATTTCAGTGTGCATTAGAAGAAAAGGCAGTGGAAACCTCAGTGGGCTAGGAATGAGAAGACCTGGATTCCACTTCTAGTTGAATCATTGATTTGAATGGATTTTAGAAAAAAAAGTTTCCCCTACTCGTGCCTCAGTTTCTCCATCTGTAAAATGGAGGAAAGAGGTTGGGGATTATCAGATTGAATCCTTCCCCCCAGGTCTTCGAAATACTTTTAAAGAGTCAGAGACAAAAGTAGTTCTGTAAATACCTAAGGTATTATCATTGTACGTTCCATGGCAAATAAGAAACAATTGCTATAACCCAAGTTGGAGACATCTGGGCCTTCTCAGGGGAATAGCTCATAAGGATGAGCTATTTATTCTAGTTCAGGATCATTCTAGATTTCAAAGTCTCATCCTAGCTCCACCTGGCCCCTGCTTTGCTTAGGATGTGGGATAGGGTGAGGAAAGAGAAGGAGGGGGAAGGAGACATGGTAGGCAATAACATTATTGAATTGATTGGATATGTTGGCATTTAAATCAGAATCAGTAAGCTTGAGTCTCTCCTAGCCATGTGGAGAAGAGATGCTCCCTTCTTGTATAACTCCCTTCTTCTCTCTAACTCTAATAGCCTCTATCTTTGGGGGCAGTCACCATGGACAGCCATAAGCAGTATTTTTAGTATATTTATACATTTTCAGATGTCTGCTTATGGCTTGCACAAAGAAACTGGCTTTTTTGTAGATAGGCATGCCTATATGTCTATGGGCTATTAACACCTGCCTAAATTTGGAAAAACATCCAGGACCATTCAAAACCATCTGGTTTATTGGCTCTGACTTTATATAAACTGGGCATACAAATATATGCCTGATTAGGAACTAGTTTGGCTTCATGACTCTCCCTTTCTAACACATCAGATCTTCAAATACTAAGAATCTCAAAAACATCTTTTAAAAGAGTTCATTGCTTCATTCATCATACTTGTTATGAATCCATATAACTTTGCATTTGTATTTGCTAAGAAATTTGCAATGATATTTCATCTGATTTGGAATAATAGCTTTTTGTATATTTCCATTTAGACAGGACTGTCTGACCAGATCATACATTCCTTTTAGGAAAGGGGCTAGTTCCCAAGAATGAAGTGAGACAGATATATTGCTTGGGAAGGGTAAGGTGGGTCCTGACCTGGAGAGAATCCCTGTTATGGGGCTATATGCTAATTTCACTTCCCTTCTTCCACATTCTGTGCAGGACCTCAGACATTGCCAAAATGTAGTATCATGACAAGTGTAATGTAGAGAGGGAAACAAGCTTTTGTTGAGATACTTATTCATATAAAAGTATCTTAGAAACTTAGGAATATCAGTTAGTACTAGGGAACCTTTCTGACAGTTGCATAATTCATCAAATCCAAAGTTAAAAGAAAATTTCAACAGTTAGGTCAAATGTATTCCCCCAAACTCATCCTGAATAAGTGTCTTTTATTAGAGCATCTTTAGTGAGGGTGACTCTTCATTTTCTTTTGATCTATTCCAATTCATCCAGGTGCCTTAGTTATACATACAATTCTTTATGGTGTCTCAAATAAATCCTTCTTCAATAATGGAGGTTCATTTAGGCTTATTCTGGCATTCAAGGAACTGGAATCCAGACAGTAACCACGATCCAAAGCAGATCATTATTCATCATGCAGTGATGATGTATCCCTAGAAATTTCAAAATTTTCATAAATTATGAAGTAGAAGAACCTATGTAGTTCCCACCTTGTTTTATAATTTAGTAAAGTGAAGCCCAGAAAAAAAAATTTTAATTGATTCATCTCCCTGTTGGAAATAGAAGGAAATGCCTAACTTCATATTTTCCCTGTAAGGAGCCCAGAGGTCCCCAACCTAAGTTTATTTGCTTTTAGAAGAAGTCTTCTTGTCAACAAAGATAGACCAATTTATAAGGATATTAAAACAAACCATTATTATCCAGACTTGTTCTTTTTTTCTGATTAAAAGAAAAATTAATTGCTGCTCCTGATACTAAAAATCCCATCGAATGGTCTCAGATCTGGACAGTGAAACTAATCTGATGAATCTTCTTTATTTATCAGAACATTTTTTTTTGTTTCTCAGAGTCCATCTGAAGTAAATTTCACTAACTCACTAGGTCTCTTTTGCTACCAAAAAGGAAAACTATTATACTCCTGATTAGCTTGATATTTTTTTTGGAGACAAAACAATTGTTTATTATAAATTATTCCTCATAGCCTTTCCTAGAATGCTGCTCCAATACTGCAGCTTCCTTCTGCAGCAGATGGAAGCCACTATGACTAATATTAAAACAGACCCAGGCAAGCAACAACTGAGGAGGATTCTAATGATCATGATCAATGATTTCTTGGAAAGAATGGTTAATATTCTTGTACCTCACCATTTTCCTCAAGAAGATCCAAATAACTAGACTACTTTTTCCTATTGACCATCAAATTTTTTATTTTTTCCCTGAGACACTATAGATAATCTTCTATTGAAACCAAGTCCCCTTTTGCAGGATGTGGTTTGAAATGGGAAATACCCAGAATGTGCCACATAGTTCTATATAAAAAGGCCAGGTTCCTTGTTCAGTAACAGAAAAAACACTGTGAGGAGTAGAAATGGAACCCTAACCTCTTCTACAGCTGTTTCTTGAACTATTTGACAAAAAAAAAAGAGATAGAGAGAGAAATAAAAACCTGGTTTTACTTCACCTAAATCCAATCCAGAAATTAATTCAAGATTGTGTTTACAAAGATTAAACAGTCTTCCTCGCTTGCTTTCTGATTTAGGATTCTAAAAAGTTATAGGATCTACAATCAAAAAAGCCCTCTTTTTAGAGATCAGGAAAATAAGGCTCCAAAAGGATAAATATCTTTCTTGACCATGGTCAAGAAACTGTCAATATCGAAACTTGTATTAGAGCCCAGGTCGTCTGATTTCCAGTCTGACACATTTTCCATTGAACCATCTTAGTTATGTCAAACCACTATATTCCATGTCCTCTATAATTTGACTCCTAGTAGTAAAAGAAGTAAATTTGTGTAAAGGTGGTGGTGATGAAGAACACCGACTCTGTTTATCTTGCTGTCAGTGTTCTATTTGGTCTCAGATACAAGCAAGATGCCCTTGAGAATTTCAGAAAGGACTAAACAGAAGGAGTTATCTCTTCCCTATGCACTACGGAGCAATTTGAAAAGTAGCCTTCTTAAACCATATACTACCTAATTACAGTACTTGACTGCTTTTTTTTTTACTTTAGGAAGGACAAATATTTTGCCTAGGTTCTTACTTCCCCCTGGGAGAATGCATTAACCTACTTCTCTCTGGTACTTCATAAGTCAGATTCCTCCTTTCCCAGACCCTCACTTCCCAGTAGCCCCTGAAGTTAAGTACTTGTGGCTACCCAAAATTTTAAAGTATCATAGGAAGGAAGAAAAAGGGATTTCAACGATATTCTAATCTTCCACACCAATCCGTGCATAACTACAGCTAATTCATCCTACAGAGTAATTGTCCTTTCTTTTTCAAGTTCTCAAGAACTTGGAGTTATCTATACCAACATCTCCCAAGTCTCAGAGAGGAAGTTCTTCCAAATACCTATTCTCTTCCTTTCGATTGTTATTTAAACCCATTTATTAATTTTTTTCTAGTGAAATTAGAAATCACTTTTTCTAATATCCTTCCTTGAAAGGTTTTTTTTTCTCTTTTCACCAGGAAGATAATAGAAACATCACCTCTAGCTATACAGTATTTTCTTTCTTTAAGAATCCACTTATCAATCATTGAAGGCTTTGTCTAAAGGAGTCTTAAATTTCCCTTGACTGAACATTCCAGAAGTTTCCCTTAGACTTTTTTCAGCTGTCCTTTGACCTTCATAAAAAAGAGTGAAGTGTGGAGAGCAAATATCCATAGACAACATTCCTGACTGCTTCTGGGGAATTTGTTGATGCTTTAATTTACTTATCTGTAAAGTGGATATAGTAAAAATGATGAACTAACTTTACAGGACTGAGGAGCCAAAAAAAGGAGCTGTGCTGGGAAAGGCCCAAGTCAGGAATCAGGAAACCAACGTTCCATGTTTCTACCAACTAAACTGGTAGGTATATCTGTGTCCTCGAGTAAGCCATTTCCTCTTGATAAATCTCATTTTCCTCATCTAGAAAAAATTCAGTTTGGATACATTATCTAAGAGTTCTCTCTGGCTCTAAGTTCTATGATCCTTAAAAACCAAACAAGCAAGAATATCAAAACAAAACAAAACAAAAATATGGTCTTAGGATCAGGATGGTTTATTCAACTGTAGTTTGCCTGACATTTACCAATTAGAAGAGATTTCTTTCCATTGAAAAACTTTCCAAAAATTGACCTGTCATACTATCCTAATTTATACATTCTGCTCCTATATGTTACAAAGTAAGGGAAAAGAAACATCTTCGATATGAAAATATGAAGACTAAGAGTTAAGTGGAAATTCTAACTACATTCATGAAATCATAGATATGTAGAGTTGGAAGAGACCTCAGAGGTCATCTAACACAACACTCTGCTTAGCATGTGCATCCCCCAAATAATCTTCTCATCCAGGCACCACCTCTGATTGAAGGCCTCCAGTGACAGGAGACCTTCTTCCTGAGGCAGCCCATTCCATGGTTGGGTAGGTTATATAGGTTGGTATAAAAGTTCCTGATCCTTCCAGATCAGCAAATTACTTTTCCACTCAAGTTGAGAGGGAAACTGAGTCCATAGCAGAGATATTTATCAAATCAAATAGTTATCTTTTTCTGTGATCACTTTATCATTAGAGGAAACTTAGGTTTAGCTTCCTCTTGGCTACATCTCTTGGCTTTGAACAGTCTCGTTTCTCCTGACCTTGGAGTAGTCAGGGTCCTTGAACTGTAAGAAGGATGAGTCTATGGGACATGACCAGGGTTTGCGCCACATATATCTTTGTGGTATCCTTAACATTAGGCAAGGTACTCTAGAGTGAGATTATTCTTACATGTTTATTTGCAATTCCTTGGTCCATTTTATGGCTCAGTAGATCTTATAGACAAAAACCTAAAGTAGCACAGGTGAGCTAAGAAGGCCCAATGAACCAGTAGGGACAGCTTCCTTTATAAGAGAATTACCTTTTCAGGAATCACCTATGTTTTTCTTCTTCGTATTCCTGGTTATGTCAAAAACCATATCCCTTAGATCTACTCAAACCAAAACAAGATGTCTTCTGCCACAGAGAGGACAAGACCAAAGTAGCCTAAGAGGCTAGACACTCTCCTAGATGGATCTCCTTTTCTACAGCTTACTACATCTATAATTTGTACAATTGGACCTATCTTTTGTATAAATACCTTCACTTTCCCTCATTTACTACTCCATAACTATTTCCATGAACAACTCTAGGGCATTATGTCTGGCTACCACTGAATTCTAAAATCCATTAGTATTCTATAGAAAGTATATTCTCTACTTCAATTAGAAAGTGTATTCTATGCTTCAATCTGGAAAATGTTAGAGAGATCTCTATTTGAGCCTTTGGAATCTGTTTGGTCATACTGTCTCTGTATACATGAGTTAGTTTAAATAGTTCTGCCCTTTAACTGAAACCACAGACATGGACAGCACATTGTAGCTAGTCTTGACTACTGAAAGCATCAGAGGTTGAATTGTCTGAACTATGACCTTCCCAGCACTTTCTCAGAAGTCTACCCAAAAACACAAGATTTCTCCCATCTCCTACCATAAATCAAATGAACTTTCCTCATCTAAGAGCTAGGAGAATATTCTATACCCCTTCTCTCCCAATTTCTACCCAAAATGAATGGAATCTATGCTTCTTTCACCTCTCCTTAGAATCATCATCTATGGTCTCAGAGATCTCATCAGGACATTAGATTTCACAGAGATTGTGTAACATCTCTTCTTACCTGGTTGGTCTAGAGAAATCTGTATTGGTTCTCCTTTGGGCCCTTTGTGTTCTCAATCAAATGGTGCAGTAGTTGCCAGCACAAAAAGGGAAGAAGCAAGCCCTATCTTCCAAAAGACAAGGTGCTTAGGGCTATTGTGTTGTCTATTCCATATCTGCCATGTGAAGGGGTGTTCTGATGGTGAGCCACTTAACCAGATTCTGCATAAACCTTGGTGCTTCCACTTGATATAAACTAAGTACACAGTAGTTGTTACCTTAAGATCAGAGGGCATAAGAGAGAAGATTAAGACTGAATGCAAAACTCAGTCCATTCTTCCAAGTCAGAGTCAAACTTTTCCTTGTAGTTTTAAGGGGCAAGTTCTCTGCAAACATGTATTGTACCAGAGCTTCAGGAACTAAAGCATAGTATGCCTGGGGAAAAAGTTATTGGGAAGAAAGAAACACCTCCTTCCTGGCTTGTTTACCCTCAAATTGGCTACATCTAGCTGTTATTCCTGGGTTGCTAAAGTCCTAACTGCCTTAAGAACCATTATATATGCAGTCAGAACCAAAAGGGAGAACTCCTCCCACTAAACCTGTCCACGGTATGGTATGCTTCTCTACACTGCTAAGACTGTAAAGTACCTATGTGCCCCCCACAAAAAAAATCTTGTTTAAATTGAATGACTTCAACATAGTCCATGAACCCCAGACTGTCACATTTATTCACTAGTGAAAACAACATCTCTCCTATGATCTTGGCTTGGCTTTGCTTCAGATCAGGATTCCTCTCTGTTCCTCCACCTCAAGTACCAATGTCCTTTCCAATTCTATTTTTACTTTAATGCTGTTCCTGTGAAACACTGGTCATCAGCTTTAGCATATTTTTTTGTACTTTCCACCAAACTCTTTAAAATGAAAGGCAGTTGCTGTCTTCCTTTGGACAATAATGAATGTATCTACTGTAAGTGCAGACCATATAGAACAGTGGCTGAGTTAAAGAAAAGAGGGTTTTTGTAAAGCCTGTTTATTTTTTTAAATCAGTTTTGAGCATTCCTCTTTTACCGCCCTTCACATGGTTTTGGGGAACCCAAATTGTATCAAGGTCTCATGCCAAAACAAGCCAAAAGTTGTTTTCTTTAACTTTTTCCTCCATGCAACATGTTTTAAATGATTGTTTCAGTGTCATTTTAAATGTTTTCTTGTGACATGTACTGACGATAAAAGTCATCTTGACAAAAAAGATTTATACATGAATCAGAAAGTATTTATTTCAATTTTGTACCTTTCCATTTTAATACATTATAATGTATTGACTCAACTGAGATAATATAAACAGTTCATTTTAATAATATGTGTGTGTGTCTTTTTATTTCTCCAATGGGGAGGAGGGATCATGTGCCATAAAGCACTATAGGAATAGAAAAGTATTAGCATGTATTAAGTGCTAGGAGGGTGGGATTTCATAGTGCTATGTAAAGGCTTTTTAGAGATGACAAAACACCAAGAAAAGAAGAAACGTGATTGAGGATAAAGAGAATGGGGGCCTCCAGTTCACTTTTTTTCCCTAGCACCAAACTCACTATCACACTGGCAGCAGCAAAGAGGTACCCTATAAACTATAACTATACAACACCCTTACCTGATAAAATGAAAACAACATTTCAAGGGTCATAGGCTAGAAGTTGAAAGTACAACAAAGGGAAGTTAAGATACAGTTGTGCTGAGTTACGGAAAAGAGCCAGATGTGAAGCCAAAACCACATGTGAACTCAAAATAAAATGTTCTTGGACTGGGGTGGGTGGGGAGGAGTGGGGGGAGAAGTGAACTGATCAATGGTTATAAGCACATTGGGGTTTTTTTAAAGGGGCTATTGGCTATTTGTAAGATTATCCATCCCAAGTAAAATCAAAGAATCTTAAAATCTTAGGAGTATTCCAGAGAAAAGTTGAAACTGCCTGCCTTATATAGGTATTTTCTACTTAAAGTAGACACTTACTCTCTGCTTAAATACTTTGAATAACAGGGAAATCACTACTTTAAAAGACAACCTATTCCAACTGAAAGGTCTTCCTTACATTGAGCTGAACTATTACGCTCTCCTAAAAATACCATCCACTGATCCTAGTTCTACCCTTTGCAATAGTATCATTTTTCCATATGATGACACTTCAAATATGTGAAGACAATCATCATACCCCTCTAAGTCTTTGTTGCTTTAATGCCAAGAATTCTTGGCATGCTTAGAACATAATGGACCTGTGATTTCATTGGTCTAGGGAATGAATGCACTTATGAGGAAATTCCCTCTGCCAATTCAGGTTATCCCTCTCTGGAATTTATCATATGAAAGATTTGCCTGAAGCACTGAGAGAATAAATGACTTGGTTAAAGTCACACAGCCGATTTGTATCAGAGACAGGATTTGAATCTTGGTAGCACTCTAACCACCATTCTACCTCTCAAAAGAACAGAATATATGATAGAAACTAAAGACCCATTAAAATCTAATATAAAAGTCTTATAATATATAACCAGCAACTACAGTTATGATCACTTTTATAAGCTTCTACTGGAACACACCTCACTTGTATGTTTAGAGATTGTGAATTTAGAGTTATAACTGATCTGAGACACTGTCTAGTCCCTACCCTTTAATTTTCAGATGGGAAACTGAGACTTAAAGAGGTCAACTAACTTGCCCAAAGATATAAAGCTAGTAAGTATCTAAAATGATTTGATCCCACTAAGTGGCACAGTGGATAGAGCCCTGGACTGAGAATCAGGAAGACTCATCTTCCTGAGTTCAAATCCAGCCTCAATCACTAACTCTGTGACTCTGAGAAGGAAATGGCAAACCACTTCAGTATCTTTGCCAAGAAGAGCCCAAATAGGGTAATAAAGAATTGGACACAACTGAAAAGACTGAACAACAACTTTCTGATTTCAAGTCTGGCAATCAATATACTATAGCACTCTTATACCACATTCTAACCTCTTTATTGGGAGATGAGGCAGAAGAAAATAAGGAAGAGAAGATGTTAAAAAAGGATGGTGGGATTCCAGGGACATCTGAATGGGGAGGGATGCTGGATGAAGGGAACCATATGATATTTTAGTAGCTTTGGTCCCTCAACTATATATTTCCTTATTCCATCATTAGGATTCCTGAATCTCCTCTGTGTAGGTTTCAAGGAGAATGAAAGAATATTATAACATTTCCTTGGAAAATTATAGTGTCACATATTTCATCATCAACATAACATTACTATATACTCCTTATTCTTATACTCATGTCATCACTCAGGTATTTATTTGTTACATTGTCTACATTTGGGTCACTGTAGCTTAACCTCATCAATGACTAAATTTAAATAGGTTTTGATAGAATATTATCAATCAGTCATAATAATATAACTGGCCCTACTCTGTTTCACTTAGTCAAAAGTACCTCCCTACATATCCACCAATTCTCTGAATTCTGTCCTTACTTGAGATACTTTCAAAAGTTCATTGTCCAGACAGTTAGGTGGCACAGTGGATAGAGCACTAGCATTGAAGTCAGGAGGACCTGAGTTCAAATTTGGCCTCATTCATTTAAAAATTACCTGTGTGACCTTGGGCAAGTCACTGTACTAAGGTCTTCTAGGTTCTGTTGAAGATACTTAAGAAGTACCATTGTCTCTCTGAGGCTTCCATACACATAGAGAAGTTATTTAACCAAAGGATTGAAAAGAAATGTTCCTATTTAGGATTCATCTTCCTTTGAGATTTCTAGTATGGGACATAAGTACCTTGGTTTGGGGCTTCATTTCCCAAACATTTTGGTGTGTGTCCAAGCCTTTTATTAGGATATATAGACCAAAAGATTAATTTAATGGTTATTTAAGGTTTCAGTGAAAATGGTTGATTTTGCCAACTGCAAATAAACTACTCTCTTGGCCCTTTGCAAAACAGGGACTATTTGGATATTATATATGTCTATAGAGAAAACAGGAAGAAAGAAGCAGATGGTTTCCTCTACTTCATACTTGCTTTACCAAATGATTGAAAAACTAAAAAACTGTCTTCATCAGGTATAACTTTTTTAAAAAAAGAAGATTCTAGAAAGGGTTTGTTATGTCTCTCCCCAAAGCATTAACTTTACTGAAAATTATCATATATCTTTAAGGATCCATAGAACATTTATTAAGGAACTATTTTGTGCTAAGCACTGCACTAAGCACTGGGGATACCCCCTCCAAAAGGCAAAATACAGTTCTTCCTCTCAAAGAGCTTACAGTCTAATGGGGGAGACAACATGAAAACAACTATATACAAATATGATATGTGCAGGATGGATGAAAGATTATCAATAGAGGGAAGGCACTAGCATTAAGAAAAATCAGGAAAACTTCTTCTAAGATGTGATTGTAGTTGAGATTTGAAGGAAATCAAGAAAGCCAAAAGATGAAGATAGGGGAGAGAGTATTCCAGGCATTAGGGACAGCCTGTGAAAATGCCTGAGTCTGGAGGTGAAGTGTCTTGTTTGGGAAACAACAAAGAGGCCAGTGTCAGATAATAGAGTGTATGTAAGCAATAGGAAGGGAGTGCTGCAATTGCATACAAAGCAATTACAAGTTCTTCTGAGAACCTTAGATTGCCCCTTGGGATGGCTAATTCTGTTTTGTAAAGTATTAATAATAAATGACATTCATATAGCAATTTAAGGATTATAAAGTTATTTAGATGTATTATGCCATTTTATACAGTAATCATATAAAGTGTTATTATCCCCATGTTACAGTTAAAAATCTGGTAGCTCAGAGAAGTTCATCAGCCATGTGGCAGGCCCTGGGTCAGGTACTAGGAATACAAAGAAGAAAATTAGACAGTCTTTGACCTCAAGGAACTTACATTTTATCCATCACATCCAAAGTCATAGAGCTAGGAAGTGATGACCATGAAGGAGACCCTGCCATATTCCTGATTCATGGGCCTCTATTCTTTCCACTCCATTCCACTATCATAATATTGGCTAGTATTTATATAAAGCTTTAAAAGATTACAAAGCACAATCCTGTGGGGTTGTTGCTATTTTTTTATCCTGTTTTTGAAGATGAGAAGAAATTGAGTTTTAAAGAGATCATATGACTTGTCCAAGGTCATATGGTCAGTAAGTTTCTGAGCCAGTATCTGAACTCAAATCTCCTTGACTCTGGATCCAATACTCCATCCACCACATGCCTGGGTGCCTCTGGAGTTGGAAGGGGCAGGAGTTAGAACAGCTTAGAGAAAACATTGGTTGACTCTGGCATACAATATGCCAGGGCTTTGATGAAGACCTTTCCACCACTTTATCATTCTACTTCCTCTCTATTATATCAATAAACCTATTATTCAGTATATAGCTGGGCAGAAGGCTAGAGAAGAGAAAGGGTGGCAACTAAAGACCAGAAAGGGTTATGAGTGAGTTATGTTTGTGGTAAGATGATGGAAGTGTGTAGGGGAAGGGTAGGGGCAGGGATGATAGGACAATAGTGAATTGAAGAAATTTTCTACAGTAGTATTTGCTCTTAAACACAAACACATACACACACAGAGACACATAGACAGATACATAGAAATATACACAGACATACAGACAAGCACAGAGACACAGACACACAGACAGACACACACAGACACATACAATCACAGGCACACACACAGGCATAGTTACACATACACACACACATACACCACTATCCTCTTTAGAAAACCCACCTTCACAGGATCCTCAGTCCTAGCCCTGGACCATTCGAGTCAGTGACAAAGATGCCAGGTGTCCCAGACTCTTTAAATCATAGAATCAAATGGAGCTGAGTTTCTATCATTATTTCAGATTTTCTCTTATTCCTGTCCCTCCTTTTACCTCATTTATCTCTCTTCTTTTTCCCTTTCCTTATTTCCCTCCCTCTTTCTATTTTTTGTCACTTTGTCCTTCAATAATTGTTCATTTCCATATCCCTGGATTATGAATTCAATGAATACAGTGAAATACAGTTACTGACCAGGGCAGCATCCCTATGTCTGTGGAAATAACCAGAATATAAAGACTACAACCAGAGTTTGGCCAAATAACAGTGCCTGACACAAGGTAAAGGCTTCATAAATGTTCTTCCATCTTTTCTTCCATCTTTTTCTCCCTTCCTCCCTCTTCCCTTCCTTTTATCCCTCTGTTCTTCCATCCTCCCCCCTTCCCTTTTCTTCCCCCACTTCCTTCTTCCCTACTTCCTCTCTCCCTTTCTCCTTTGTTTCTTCCCTTTTTCTTTCCTTCCCTTTCTTTTCCTTTCTTCCCTCTTCTCTCCTTCCTTCCTTCTCTTCCTTTCTCCCTTCTGCCTTCCCCAACTTTCTCTATTCCTTCTTTCCTCCCTCCCTCCTTCCTTTCCCCCTTCTTTCCTTCCTCCTTTTCTTCCTTCCCTTCCTTCTTCCCTTCCTTTCTTGCTTCCTTCTTTCTTCCCTCCCTCCTTCCCTTTTCTTTCTTATCTTCCTTCCTAACCTACCTTCCTTCCTTCCTTCCTTCCTTCCTTCCTTCCTTCCTTCCTTCCTTCCTTCCTTCCTTCTTCTTGAGTAACTCTAGTTTCCCTCCTTGGTCTAAGTTTTCTCACCTGTAAAATGATAGGCTTAGACCAGTTATCCCTTCAAGCTCTGAAATTCTATGAGTCTAGGATTCCCATCCCCCTTGCCAAGACCACAAATACTGACAATGAATGCTTATATACCTGAATGATGATGCTATCAGGGCTGTGACATATCCATGTCCGTGGTGCTAGAGTTTCATCTAGTTTCAGTACATTTGCATTTTTTTAAATCCCTAAGAAGATTTACCTCCACATACCCTTTGATGCACAGACATTCATTGACAAAACCTGATGGTAAAGAGACAGAGGAGACACATGGAGAGCAGGAAAAGAAAACTACATGCAGACATGGCAGCCTCAGTGTCTATCTTAGATTCCTCTAACCTCATTCCTTATGCCTATTGAAAAGGAAGTATTGATTTAGTATAAATCCATATATCCAGGCAGAACTGCACCCAAGGCCATGCAGTCTTTATATGATTCTTAAAGGCCACAAAGGAAGTTTTCAGAAATTTCTGTACCACATTTCAGAATTCCATCATCTAAGTATGATGCCAATGTCTGCTCTGAAGCAATCGCAATCAGTCCGTTTCCTACAGAAGAAATCAAGAAGATATCTCAAGTGTGTATGTGGAGGAGAAAAGAGAAATTGGGGAAAGGAATATGGACATGAATACTAAAAAAAATGTTCTATTGATATGGAAAATTCTCTGACCTTCACCCTTTCTTATCCTTTTCATGAAATACCATTTTTTTAAAAAAAAAAGCATACACTTAGAGAAAAAGAAAACTTAAAAGAAATTTCCTATTGTTAATTTTCTCAGAATAGAATGGGTTCCATCTGGATACAGGCAAAGAATTCTAGGAAGGAATAGTCTAGCATCATAAAATGACTGTCTTTTTTCAAGCAAGTTATTTTCCTCACCACTGCTGAGTTAGCTCTATGTAAGCCAAAATTTCTATTTATTTATGTGATTATTCCATTTAGCACTGGGTATTTAAGTTTGCTGATAGTGATGGGCAAATGAAGATGGGCTAATGGAAAAATCTGAAAGCTTCAATAGATTGGGCTTCTCTAGATGATTTTTCTACTGGCACATATCATGAAACTTGGAACAATTGTAGAAAGGGGCATAATACATCTAATAACTATTTTCAATAATTGCAAACATCAGGCTTATAACTATGTAGACAAAGTATTTTTTCCTGTTGTTATACAAATTAGGATGAAATTAGATAACCTAAGCCCTGCTCTACTTCTTGAAGTAGGGTTTGTTAGAGTTATAACTTGATCAAATTTGTCAACTGCGGTAAAGGATAGGTAAACATCAAAGGATGATAGGAGTAAAATGTTTTAGGCAAATGTAGAAGAGAGGAAACCCACAAAATTACACAACTGAGAAAATTAAAATAGAAAACTCTTCTCTATAAATCCATGTTCATGGCCTTGTACATGGATGATTCCTTCCCAGATTTTAAGGCTATTTAATATTATTGCCATAGAATGCTTACATTATTACTTCATAGAAAATGCTTTCATATATAAAGCACAACATAATTGTGAAAGATGATCATTCATTATTTTTATTATAAGGTATTATATCCTCCAGTACTACACTATCATTCTTTAATCTTTGTCTTATCCTTCTCCACATTTAGAAATGAAGATCACATCAGTGCTTTCTCACCTAGCTTTTCTTTCTTCCCCTTATCCTTGTTTTTAGATAGCTGGAGAGAATATTTGAAATTATGCCAAAGGAATTACTTGTTGAAAGGTAAAAGCTACACATACCCTCTTGTTACTAGGGCTCAGCAGTGATCGGGACATTGTGATGCTGATGGGAAACCGAAAGATTAAGGATCCATGATACAGGACATAGGTAAGTGGGGGTCTAAAGCACATTTTTGTTTATGCCTGGGGGTGCTGGTTGGTTATTGACTTGGAATATAGGGGGCTGCTGTGATAAGTACTGTATAGGACAAGCTAAATAATCATACTGATGTTTTGATTGACAGATTTGATATGAACACTTATCTAGAAGATAATATCTCCTGGAAACATGTTCTCCTCCTTCCCTCCAGCCTCCCCATCACAATGAGCACAGTGACCATTTTTGCCTTTCTTTGTATCCCCTACTTAGCACAGTAGGCATACAGTAAAACTTGATAAATGCTAGTTGATAGAATTATTAATCCTACTAAAAGTCAAAAAATGCCATGATTAATCAATGGATGCAGAAAAAGCTTTTGATAAGTATAACATTTATTGATGTTAAAGCCCTATAAAACATAGGCATACTAAACTATTCTGAATATGATAAAAATAGATATATAAATACAAAAGTTAGCATTATTTGCCATAGGGTAAAAATAGAAGCTTTCCCAAAAGTTGTAGGAATAAAGCAAGGATACGTCCTTGCTCTATTGTTATTTGACATGATTGTAGAACTTTTTTTGGTGATGGAATGATCATTTTCTTAGAAAATCCTATAGAATTAGCTAGAAACTAATCGTAATAGTTAAAAACATCATTAAAGTGGCAAGATATAACCCTAACAAACCCTAAAACATCTAATCCTACAAAAATCAATATTTCTTTTCTTTGCTTTGTTTTTGCAAAGCAGTGGGGTTAAGTGACTTGCTCAAGGTCACACAGTTAGGTAATTATTAAGTGTCTGAGGCCAAATTTGAACTCAGGTCCTTCTGACTCCAGGGCCAGTGCTCTAGCTACTGTGTCACCTGGCCACCCTTAAAAATTAATATTTCTATATAGTAATATGAAAATCCTGGAGAAAATAAAAGAAAAATCCCTCAAAATAACTACAAAATGCATAACATATCTGGAAGTCAGTCAATCCAGATTTATATATAAATAAAATTACAAAATAATCTTCAAGAAATTAAAAAAACTTAAATAATTGGAAAGATATTCAGTATTCATAACTAGACCAATCATATGACACAAGATAGGAATAATAAATATTGGAGTAGTTTCATATATGTATATATAATGATGGAAATAATAATAGCACTCATAGTGCTTTAGGATTTGCAAAGTACTTTATAAATATTATCTCATTTTGTCTTCATAACAACCATAGCATGTAGGTGCTACTATTATCCTCATTTTACAGATGAAGAAACTGAGGGCAAGCCTTGAACTTGTGACTCTAGGTGGCAAAGCTCTATTCACTATGCCACCTTGTTACTTGCACTCTGATAAATTGCTGGCAGAATTGTGAATTGGTCCAACAATTTGGAAAGTAATTTGAAATTATGCTAAGAAAAATGCCTAGATTTTAAGGTTAAAAACCAGAAAGACCAAGTGTTCACAGCAACATTTTCTGTACTAGCAAAAAAGAGGAAAAACAAAAAAGGCTAGACAAATTATATATGTATATAATGGAATATCATTATACTTTAAAGAAATTATAGGGGCGGCTAAGTGGCATAGTGGATAAAGCACCGGCCTTGGAGTCAGGAGTACCTGGGTTCAAATCTGGTCTCAGACACTTAATAATTACCTAGCTGTGTGGCCTTGGGCAAGCCACTTAACCCCATTTGCCTTGCAAAAACCTAAAAACAATAAAATAAAAAAAATTATGAATATGGGAATACAGAGAAGGAATAGAAGATATCTTAAAATGATGTAAAATGAACCAGAATAGAACCAGAAATACCGTGTGTGTGTGTGTGTGTGTGTGTGTGTGTGTGTGTGTGTGTGTGTAATAATATTAATAGAAAGAATCAAAAAACCCTTAGTTTGGTCCTGAAAAAGAAAGGAGAAAAAGCACCTTTTTGGAGAGAAATAGGGATTTTAGATATGATACACTGAATATACTGACAGATGATCAATTTCATTCAGTTTAGATGATTTACTTTTTTTTCCTCTCTTTATTTTTAATTACAACAGATGACTCTGGGTAGGAGAATGTAAGAGATATACAATATTTGAAAATGAAAATAGTCTAGAAATAAAAAATGTCCAACAAAAAAGAAAAAGAAAAAAACCAAAACAAAACAAAACAAAAAGGAAATGGTAAGAAGAACTTTTCTCCTAAGATTCTTTTCTTACTTTGGATAAAAAGGATAAACTGGAGTGTATATTTCACCTCCCCCAACCCTTGGACAGGCACCTCTATCTCCTTCCTGGCAAATGCTCGGAGTCCTAAGTGGAAGTTTACTACCTAACCTAATTAGAATAGATGGTGACTATTTCTTCCTTGGTACCTTGTCAAGCATTGAGCAAGGAAGAAAAGATCAATGTGGTTGATATAATAAGATGGAAGACTCCTACTTTTTTATACAGCCCTATTTAGAAAGACATTTGATACAATTAAAATAATGAATGAAAAAGTTACATTATTAGGCATTATGTAAAGAAATAAAGTAAAATATTATTATAAAGCTAGTGAATGTATTGACTTGGTGCTCCTAATCCCAAGTTCCTCTTATTGCTCAGCTTCTCCTGGAATCTCCATTTTTAAGGAAAATACCCAAGTCAGTCATGTTCATTTCCTCTGGATTTCACTCCTGATTCTTCAGACTTCTTTCTCTATCAAGTCCCCATCTCCTCTACAAGTAATCTCATCTCCTTTCACCATTCTTTTATGTATTATCTTTTTCAATTAAAATATAAGTTCCTTGAGGGTGCAAAAGTCTTTCTTTTTTGTTTCTATTTTGATCCTTGGCACATTGTATGCTTTTAAATGCTTATGGATTTGACTTTTTAAAAGGAAATATATAACAATCTCAATGACTAAGCAGAGTAAAAATATTTTTTAAAAAGGTATAATTAAACAAATACCTTTCTTAGTACTCTTCCAATATTATCAGTCTTTGTTAGTCTGCAGAGTTTTCCCCTTAGGTTTGAATAGAATTCACACTGAATTCTTCATTTGTCCAACTGTATCAGGGACCAGTCCTACCTTTAAACCCCTAGTTAGTTTTGCTAAATTCCAAAATCCTTTATAGGCTTTTGTGGGTTAAAGATACCAATTTTTCAGATCTTTAAAAGTAGGTTATAAACTTAAAGTATTTAATATTTGGTTCTTTGTAGCTTCCAAAGCTTTGGAGAATTAGTTTATTTTTAAGAAAGATATTTATACCTTCATTTGCTAAAAGAAGTTACTACAATGGCAAGTTTTATTACTTCTTAGTGTAGGGCTTTATGCTAAATGTTCCATCTAATTAGAATTAGGGTTTTAAGAGTAAGCTACTGGAAGAAAATCTAGCAAAAATTAAGAAATCTAGATTTATGCACAAGGAAATCTGTAGCCAGAACACAATTATTTGTTGTTCAGTCATTTTTCAATTGTGTCAGATTCTTTGTGACCCCCATTTGGAGTTTTCTTGACAAAGATACTGAAATGGCTTGCCATTTTATTTTCTAGCTCTTTTTACAGATGAGGAAACTAAGGCAAATGAGGTTAAGTGACTTGCCCAGGGTCACACAGCTAGCAAGTGTCTAAGACCAGATTGAAATCAGTAAGATGAGTCTTCTTGATTCTAAGCCTATCCACTGAACCAAAATAGTTGCCTGACACAAAAGAAAGTTTAATATATATGTATTGCCTTACCTCTGGGAATGTAGAATTAGAACTCAGGAGAGAGATGAGTGCTAGATCTGTACATTTAGGAGTTATCTGCATAGAAATAATAATAAAACCTATGAGAGTTGATGGGATCACTAAGAGGAAAAAAGATTCATTAATTTTCAGGATCTAAGAGGAAAAGAAAATTAAAATTTTCCTGACTCCAGGCCTTGAGCTCTATCCTTTATGCCATTTAGCTGGCTGAATGCTGCTGTTTATTAGAGACTGAAGACAGAAGATTTAAGAAAACTAAAAAAAAGCAAAGGAATTCACATGCTTTCTGAGAATTTAAAACTGCTCAGGAGTTTATTATGGTAAAAAATATTAAAAATATACAGATTAATGACACCTAGAAAAGCAGTAACCACCTTAAGAATAGACTAGGTAAAGTGAGTGAAAGTGAGAGAGGAGAGAGAGAGAGAGAGAGAGAGAGAGAGAGAGAGAGAGAGAGAGAGAGAGAGAAATGGAGAAATGGATGGGCAGGCAACCATGAGGCTTAGCTTATTCTGGCCTGGGAAGGCCCATGGTGCTCCAAATGGCCTAAGAAAGAGCATTAGGAAAAACCCCTGTTAAATACTCTTCTGTGATAGGTTGGGCATGGGGCAATGCTTGGGAAATGGTCTTATACCTTGGGCCAGGTATCTTCTAAGGGCAAGCTACATACTGGTCCTTCCTGTCCTAAGGTGCTCTACCCCTAAGTTCAACATGTCATTTCCTGTCACACCAGCATCTATGGCTAAGGTCAGGTGAAGGCGAAAATGGGGGACAAGCTATAAAACAACAGGGTCAAGGGGCAACAGGATAAATCAACAATCAAGGTCAGTTTACATCTCAGGGGCAAAGAGCCTTCCACAATTAACAAGATTTTAACAGCATTAAAGCTATATTCATAATTCTCTACATCATTTCCCTGCATCAAGAACACTTCTACAATACCCTGTTAAATATGCTGGACATTGGCCAGAAGAGAGTAATCATGATAGTGTAAGACATTGAGATCATGTCATATGGGAATCACTTAGAGGAAAAGAAACTGTTTAATCTTGAAGAAGATTTAAGGAAAGACATGAAAGGTGTCTTCAAGTGTTTGAAGGGCTGTAAGGTGAAAACAAAAATGTAAGATAGATTATCTCTTTAAAGTCTTTCTATAAGGAATAGTAAATAATGAAAAGGGCAGAAAATGTGGTTGTGAGCAAGTTGAAATTTAGATGAATTATCCAAGTTGTAACATATTGCCACCATTATGAACATTTTGAAACCAGTATGAGTAGAAAGAGAACTTTGTTTTTGTATAAATTGCTAAAATATGTGAATGAAGAAACAGCTTTCAGATGGATAGTTTTCATTCGGAAATGGTCTATGGTATAGATTTGAGGACTTTATCTCTTTTTTTAACAAGGTATTTTATAAGGGAATAGCTAGGTGACTCAGTGAATAGAGCACTGGCCTGGGAGTCAGGAGGACCTAAGTTCAAGTGTAGCCTCATACCTTAATAATTGCCTAGCTGTGTGGGCTTGGGCAAATCACTCAACCCCATTGCCTTAAATAAATAAAATTTATTTTAAAAAAACCTAGGTATGCTTATGTAGGAATAATGTAATGATATAATTAGGGAAAATATTTTATTTATTAAAAGTTAGAAACAGTGTAATTATTATAAAGAAACAGTTTCAAGGGCACAAAAAAAGAGACTGATTACCTGTTGTTAATTTTAGAATTGAGACAAGATGGGTAGATCCCCTAATTTGCATAAGCATGTTTTATGAATAAACAAAGGAAACTAGGAAAAGGAAAAAATATCTAAACACTTAGAAAGAGGTATGATTTCAAAAGAACTGTCCATTTGAAAGGAGAAATTTGGAGACTTGTGACTTTTTTAAAATAAAAAGTGGGGCCAGTGTAAGTTAGAGGCTCTGATTTAAGCCATTGAGGAAACTGAGCATCACACCATATGTCTGCAGAGAGGAAGAGGAACATGAGATTTAAAAAATATAGCAGAGGAACCAAAAAACTGCTTTATAATAGCCATGGCAGGTATTAAAAAGTTGAGGTTTTCTGATTGGTCAGAGAGAATTGGTATCATTGGCCAAGAGTTGTAGTGATAATTTGACCCTTCAGTTCCATTTAACAACTGAAGAAAAGAATGGGACCTAAATGGCTCAACAACCAGATTTAAGGGCTTGTTGCTCTCTGCTGTGTCCCCTGGTTGGAGAAGGAAAAACAGAGGGCCTATGCAGTTGTATCCTGGTGAGCAAACAGAAAAACACTACTGTATTGGGGGAGCTCCAGGCTGAAAGAACAGTGCAGCATCCAAATAGAATAACTGTCTATGCAGATCTGTAGAGACCAAAGATAGCTAGTTTGATGAACATTGAAGCTCTTTAGCTGAAAGAGATCTACTACTCACACTGAGTTAACACTTTCTAAAAAGGTCTTTTCCAGGTGATGGTTAAAAGTTTGTAAAGAATTTATTTGAATAGAGGAGAGGGGAATTTTCCCAGCTAAAGAATTGTGAGGACAGAGTTTTATATATATAAGGAATATGATGTAATTTGCTGGGTCTGAAAAATTTTTGACTGAAAGGGGATCTGTGAGTACTGAATTCTAGGATTTTGTCTCATTACTGGTAAAATGTTGAGAAAAATGAATGGTACTTATCTAGATCCTAGAAGAAAGGATGAGTCTATTAAATGGAAGATACTGGAAGATTAAAAATAGGGAGAGTCAGGGACAGAGAAGTGACAGGGAGAAGATTCCAGAGATCATTATTGCTTTGCCTGAGAAATAGGTAACCATATAATTAGGAACAATGAGGAACAGCAGGAAGTCTGGAGAAGAAAAAAAGATATTTATTTCTACTAGAAAGTTTAAGGATATGAAAGGGTTGCACAGGATCAGAGGTTCTTAACCCTGATCAGGGGTACATTTTTAAAAAATTTCAATTATTACATTTTAATATAAGTGGTTTCCGGGAAGGGGTTCATAGGCCACCAAACTGACTACCAAGTGCACTGTGTCATACAAAAGGTTAAGAAACTGCAGATTGTTTCTAATGTGGTTCCCAACTTTACATCTTAGGAACAGGTAAACTGCAGAAGGATCCCAAAGAGGGAACACTACCTAACAACGCCTACCAGGAGCATGACTGAACTTTAGGAGAGTGGCATCTGTTGGGAACAACAGGGAGAGATGGCTGCATATTTGGACTGTCAGTATTGATGTATGGAAATCCCATACATCTTGACAAAAGGTTGCTTACTTAAAGGTGTTTGTTTTCTAAGTTTTCTATAATCAAGTTCATGTTTGCCTTCTCTCTCACTTCAATATTATATAATGTGTTTGCAAGTGGGATATGAATTGGTCTCAGTGTGCTGACTAGGGAGGGGATGCCACCATGTCTATATTTTTCCAAGTTTCCTATGTGAAAGTTTGGAGCCAAAAAGAGAGAAAATTTCCCCAAAGCGTACTAAGGCCCTTTGTGACATGAGAGTCTCTGACACTAGGATTATACCTGAAAATCATATTGACAACATAACAATTTCATCAGAAGAATGTATGGAATAGAAGTCATGAAACAGACCTGCTGCCAGGGAGCCAGAAGGCATTTCTGGAGAGCAATCAAAATCTAGTCCTCTCTGATCAACTGTTCTTGGCTAGGTTTTATTTTCTATTTTGAGCTGCAGAAACATAAGAAGGTTAGAAATGAGGAAAAAAAATTCATTATAAGAACCTAGAGAAACTGAGAGTCATAGCACAGTAATAAGGGGGCATGTTGACTAGAACAGAAACAATTTTCCTGACAAGATATTTCAGACATCAGAATATTTCCCTTGAGAAAGTAACAAGAAAGTCTTTCCTAGAGACCCTGAAAACAGGAACTAGCAAAGAGATTTTAGCATATTTTTAAAGGTTGGGAAAAATTCTCACAAGCTCTCCTCATCTCCTCATCTCTGCCTCCTGGTTTCCTTCAAGTCTTGGGTAAAATTCCATCTTCTGCAGGAAGTCTTTCCAAATTCCCTCTTCATTCCTGTGCATCACTCTATTGATTACTTCCAATTTATCCTGTATGAGCTTTTTTGTATATAGTTATTTATATATTGTTTTCTCCATTGGATTCTTCAGCTCCTTGATAGCAAAGATTGTCTTTTACCTTTCTTTCTAATTCCAGGACAGTGCCTGGAATATGGAAAGCACTTAATAAATGTTTATTTAATGACTAAATTTTGTAGGGAATGAAGTAGATACAATTAAATTCAACTGAATTCAACTAACATTTATTAAGTACTTACTTTGAATATGGAACTGTGGATTTAAAGACAAAAAAGAAAAAGGTCCCAGTTCCCAAAGAACTTCTTTAGGAGGATTCTACACATAAACAAAGGAATAAATGATCAGTTTAGGAAGGAGATAAATCCAACAACTAGGAAGATCCAAGTAGACAGTTTTTGAATTAAAAGCTGGAGTTTTGAGGGGGGCAACTAGACGGAGCAGTGGATACAGTACCGGCCCTGGAGTCTAAAAAGTGGGAGCAACTTTTACAGTGATTGTAGATTTTTTTACTTGCATTTCCCGTTTTTTCGTGCTTGTTTTTGCACTTATTGTTTTGCATTTGTTACCAGTATATTAGATTATGTTTTACCACGTTCTGCCCAGAAATGGCTCAGAAAAGATTTTTGTATGCTGCTGAATTCAAGTTAAAAGTAATCCAGTTTGTAAAAGTGAATGGAACTTGTGCTACTGAACATCAGTTTGGTCCTCCTCCAACTGAGACAACAATTCGAGACTGGCTGTGGGAAGAAGAAAATGTCCTGAAAACTCCAGCATAAGACCATGAGAGAGGCAAGTCAGCCAAATGGCCTGAGTTAGAGAGAGAATTGAAGAGTTGGATTGAAAAGCAGAGGGCTATTGGAATTCCCGTGTCCACAAAGTTGGTTCAGCAGGAGGCAAGAAGAATTGCTGATGAACAAGAAGTTACTGATTTCGAAGGATGAAACTGGTGCTTTGGGTTCATGAAATGGGATGGACTAAATATGCCTAAAAGATGCCTGAAAGCTATGAGCAGAAGGTCCTTGAATTTCCTGATGAATAAAACTTTAGTTCAATAACTTTAATGGTAATACATTTCTTTTCACATTTTGGGCCCCCAAATTAAGGTGCAGCTTATACATAGGGAAATATGATAATACTTACTTAGCTATGTGACCTTGGGCAAGTCACTTAACCCCATCACCATGAAAAAAACCAAACCACTGGAGGTGTGAATTAAACATTGGAAGAAACTAAGTAATTTAAAAAGTGATGGTGAAGAGAGAGTATAATCTAGACTGGGGGGGGGACTCCTCCCCCCAAGGGAGTTTTCCTGCCTAGTCTCAGTTTCCCCTGATTTGCATAATAGATCATAGGTGTTCGAGCTGAAAGAGAAGTTGGACATCATTCAATCCAAAGCCACTATTTTGCAAAAACAGCTCCAAAAAGTAGGAGAACACAAGTCCTCTGACTCCAAACCCAGTATTCGCATTATTGCATTATTCTCAGGAGAGCGAATGAGTCTACTACAGCCAAAGTTTAACAATGGATAGATGCTCCTTGATTATGTCCCAAGACAGGAAACTCCCACAGGAGAATTTTTCATGGATTTAGAAGTCAGAAAAAGTTATACACATCGAATTTTTAATAACATTCCTTCCATTTAAAACCATTTAACTAGTTATTAGGATGGATGTTTTATCCTTCTTTATTGAAGAAGACCATGCCATCAGTTCATCCAGAATGCTTTGTAAGAAAAGCTGGACCACAGTCTTTAGTCCTTTCTCTACTAAGTCCCTAGATCCATTGAATCTTGATCCTGTTTATATGAAAAGCATCAGAGATGCATTTGGGTGAAAAGGTGTTCCTTTTTTGTTTATAGAAATATTGATTTTGCAAAACAATAAAATGAAACACTCCTTCCCCTCCAGCACATACATCCATACAAGGTTTCCCCAAACTAAGATGTTACTTGAAATGTTTATAGATTTATAAGGTCACATGTCATTGATCAATCGAGTAACTGATCAATGGCCGGAGGATATGAACAGTTTTCAAATGAAGACATTAAAACTATATATAATTATATGAAAAAAATGTTCTAAATCATTATTGATTAGAGAAATGCAAATTTAAAAAATGAGGTAACATCTCACACCTATTAAATTGGCCAAGATGAGAAAAAGGGGAAATGATCAATGTTGGAGAGGTTGTGGGAGGATTAGGACATTGATGCATTGCTGCTGGAATTGTGAATAGATCCAATCTTTCTGGAGAGCAATATGGAACTGCCCAAAGAGCAATAAAACTGTTCATACCCTTTGACCCAGAAATACCAATTCTAGGTCTATATCCAGAAGAAATTATTTTAAAAAAGGAAAAGTCCTACATGTTCCAAAATATTCATAGCAGGTCTTTTTGTAGTGGCAAAGAATTGGAAATTGAGGGTTAGCCCATCAATTCGGGATTGGCTAAACAAGTTATGGTACATGAATACTATAGAATACTGTTGTTCTATAAGAAACCATAAATGGTCAGACTCTAGAGAAGCATGGAATGATTTACAGGATCTGATGCTGAGCAAAGGGAGTAGAACCAAGAGAATAAATGTATACATTAACAACAACATTGTGAGTTGAACAACCTTGATGGAAGCAGCTACTCTCAGTAATTCAGAGAACTAGGAAAACCTTATTAGGCCACCTATGGACTATGTTATCCCTATCCAGAGGAAGAAAAACAAAACAAAACCAACCCTTCAGAATCTGATAATTTATAAAAATTATCTCTTATGTATCTCTTTCCCTTAATCCTAATTCCTCATACCAAAAATAACTAATCTGTAAAGATGTTTGAAAATATGTATGTACAATGCTAATCTGATTGTTCACAGCTTGGGGGAGTGGGAAGGAAGTATGGATGAAAATTTTTTAATTTAAAAATATGCATGTAAAAAATTAAAAAAAAAATAAAAATTGTTCACACATAGAGAAATGTTTATAAAGCAGTCATTCAAAGGGGTGACTTGCTTTATTTCTAGTTGGCAGTCATTCTGGATGGTATTATCCTGGAGGACATAGCAGATAGAGCTCAGGGCCTGTAGCGAAGAAGCTCCAGGTTGTCAATTTGGTCTCAGATACTTCTATCTGTGTAACCTTGGGAAAAATCACTTAAGCACTGCTTGCCTTTGTTTCCTCAGCTGTAAAATAGAGATGACAACACTGAGGGTCCAGGGCTCTTGTGAGGATCCAAGGAGCTATCTGCATCAGTACTTGGGACACATTAGGTGCTCTATTCCCTTTTCCCTTTCAGTGTCTGAGTCAACTTCAAAGATTTTAAGTTGCAGAGAAGGTACCAAGCCATATTGGTGGAGGGATGTCTCAGTTAGGAGTTCTCTTCACTAATGACACCATAAGTCCAGGCCCCAACCCCACAGAAAGAAGGAGGCCTAAGGTACAATGGGAAGAGCACTGGCTCTAGGCTCAGAGCACCCACATTTTCCTCCTGCCTTTGCTCTTACCAGGGATTAAATTTATTTCCTCAGCTGTAAAAAGAGGAGGACTGGACCAGATGGGCTTGGAAGTCCCTCCACCTGCAGAATTATGACCTGTGACTCTGTGATAAGTATAAGACTCAATGAAGCGAGTAAAGAAGGCTGCGTTCAAGTCCTCCCTTTGACACATTCTGGCTGGGTGTTTCAGGGCTATCACTGAACTTCTCAGTGTCCTTTTCTAAGAATCTAAGTTCCTAAAGAAGCTGCTAAGTTGCATTGGGAGAGAGTTTTATTTCACTGGAATTCCTTATCCAAATGAAATCACAGTTTTTGATCAGAAGAAATACATATGTATATGTATGTATGTACACCATATTAGGGTTGTTATTTTTAAATTTATATGACTGGCATTTGGAACAATATTCAGTAGTATGAAGGGAATCACCAAAATTTGTGGTACAAAAGACATGGAGTATGTCCTGACAAAAAGGCAGCTAGGCAACACAGTGGATAGAATGCCAGTATTAGGGTCAAGAAGACTCATCTTCTTGAATTCAAATCTGAGACATACTAGCTGTGTGATCCTGGGCAAGTCACTTCACCTTATTTGCCTTAATTTACTCATCTGTGAAATAAAATGGAGAAGGAAATAGCAAACCAATCCAATCTCTTTGCTAAGAAAAATCCTCAAATTAGGTCATGAAGAGTCAGACATGAGTGAAACAAGTGAACAACAAATATATTTTCCAAAATATCAATAACCGTCCTATACTGGAGAGATGACAGAGGAATCAGTGGTACACTGAGTGCTTAAAAAAGGTTATCTCTTTTTCCTGTATTGAAAAAGGGAGTAAAAAGCACAAAAACAGAAACAGAAACCTATGATCTGATATAATATTCAATTTAATCCATTTAGACATACACTTATCAAGTACCTGCTAAGTTCAAGGCAATATGAAATATTAATAGTGATATGAAGATACAATCTTTGATCTCAAGGAGCTTATATTCTACTGTTGTTTATTGTTTGTTTACAGTTTTTTGTCTTTCATTCTCAAAGAAGACCATGACATAAGAGAGGATGCCATGATAAGCATGTGAATTAGATTTGAGTGAGGGGATGCTGTGCTGTCAACACTTTCTTCTCCAGAGCCATCTGGGTTCAGTGGCTATATATAAATCAGGATGACTGGAGATGTCCCTGGATGCAAGGCAGTCACGGTTAAGTGGCTTGTCCAAGTTCACACAGCTAGTATGAGTCAAGTGTCTGAGACTGGATTGAGAGCTGAATTCCTGACTCCAAGACCAGTGCTCTATCCACTAAGCAACCTAACTGTCCTATTGAGGGGAAAAGAGAAAGCATTTATTAAGAGCCTACTATGTTCTAGTAATGTGTTGAGCACTTTATAAGTATTATTTCATTTGAGCCTCATAACAAATCTATGAGGCAGGAGGATGCCACATGTGCACAAAAAATATAAAGTCAACACTAGTCAAAGTAATACAAAATAATTTCAAAAGAGAATACTAGTAACTGGGGGGATAGTAAATAGCATTTGTGTACTTGGTGGTATCTGAGATATACTTTGAAGGATGCTATGCATCATTTGAGATGGAGGTGAGTAGGGAGAGTATGCCAGATATGGTGCAAAGCCATAGATATAATAAGTGGAAAGTTGTGTACAAGAGCAACTAGTAGAACAGTTTGACTGGAATGGAGAGGGCATGAAGGCAAGAAATATCAAATAAGACTGAAAAAGCAGTTGGAAGCTAGAAAGTAAAGCACTATGAATATCAACCAATTGATTTTCTGTTTTATCCTGGACATAATATAGAGTCATCAGAGATGTGTGAATGGCTGGTGAAGGATCTGGTGCAAAATGGGATGTCACCATTACCTATTTCAGTGGGATTGGAAAGTATGACTTGTCAAAGTACTCTTAGTATAACAGTAAAAGAACTTAAAAATACAAGATGGAGGAATAGAAATTAGTTAGATCTTCAGCTTCTCTTCTAATGAAACATAAAAGACTGTATTGTTTCTCTAAATGCTTAAGACCTGAAGATAGAAAGGCAAAAACAAGAAAATCCTTGCTCTAAAGAAGCTCACATCTTCATGGGAGGTGATAACAAATATAGGAGGCTTCAGTTGCAAGTCAGATGAGCATTCTGTTGATTCATAGGGTTTTACCTTAGACCTGTAGTCCTTAGGGTACTTTGCCTTAACTAAGCAGATAGTAATCAACCTTCAATTAATCAATCAATAAACATTTATTAAGTTTCTAACATGTGCCAG
The DNA here is from genome assembly GCF_037893015.1 of Macrotis lagotis. Taxonomy (NCBI): domain Eukaryota; kingdom Metazoa; phylum Chordata; class Mammalia; order Peramelemorphia; family Peramelidae; genus Macrotis; species Macrotis lagotis. Next base: position 153,266,082 of record NC_133658.1, read on the forward strand.
GCATTGTGTATAAGCACTAGGAATGCAAAAATAGGAAAAATAACATACCTGCTTTCAAGGCATTTACAATCTAATGGATTGTTATTTCCACTGTTAAAATGCTATCTGCTGTTGAGGTTGAATCATTTGATGTTGCAGGGACTTTGGTGACAAGAACTTTCTTTTGTGGCTGCTGAAGAAGAAAAGGCTGCAGAACCTTTGTTCTGTAGGAGCCCTTGTCAGGTCATTGCCAGTCCTGGGGCTCTTCCACTATCTTAGGCTGCCTCCCAATGGGACTGAAGAGAAATGGCAGTTTGACAGTCTCTCCACCATAGCACTTTATTACTTCTGCCAGGATGACTTACCTGCCTTATTGGTGGCAGTGGTTCGGTGACTGGTGGGTGTGCAGGGCTGGGCTAGAAGCAGATCCAGTGGTTCTTGAGGAGGTGGGAGTGCTACTGTTCCCAGGATTCTAGGGCTTACTGACCTGTCAAATAGCCATAGTTCAGGACTGTTGGTCTTGGTGGAAGCAAAGCAGATCAATGCATTCTCCCCTCAGACTCTCAGAGCTTTGACCTCCTGTCCACCTCTCCCTTGGGAGGTGACTTCTCCACCCTTTACAGATTTTCTCCCCCCACCCCCCCAATTAGAATGGAAGCTCCTTGAAAGTATAGTGGGGGCTTTTTTTTTAATGTAAATCATTGGTACTTAGCACCAAAATTCCAGCAACTGGAATTGTATATTTAGGAGCCATCTGCATAGAAATAATAATAAAACCTGTTGGGGTTGATGGGATCACCAAGAGGAAAAAAAAGATTTGTTAATAATTTGCAGGATCTAAGAAGAAAGAAGAATTTTTCAGTCAGGGTTCTATTAGATTTATTAGAGCTAGAAGAGACTTTAGTAGTCATCTAGTCCAACCATTTTTTGGGTAAGGAAACAGACCCAAAGAATTGAATTCATTTACCTCAAGATCACACAGGTAGTAAACAAATTTTGAATTCAAGTCCTCTCACTCCAAATCAAGAACTCTTTCCATTGTTCCATGCTTCCTCTCAATGAGCCATGGAGAACAGAACTAGGGAATAAAGGCTTGCAAAGCATCTCCCTCTCCCCTGCAGTGGCACTTCTAGGGAGCAATCTTCTCTTTAGGTAGATGATCTTTTAAATTCCTTCTTCTCCTAATATTCCATGATTATATGATTCTGATTATATTTATTCATAGGGAAAAGACTATATCTTTCTGTGATGCATTTCACTTAAGAAATAATGAATTTTTGTTAATTTTTCTCCTCCTGGAAAGCATAAGTTACACTTTTGGGAAATCTTATAAAAGAACTTGGGAATGAGGGGAAAAAAGGATTTAATCTCTTATATATTCCATCTTTATTCTCAAAGAAGTCTTATTCCTTTACTGTATTAGCCCTGACCCAAGATAATACATCTTTGATACTTTTATACATCAGTAGCACATAAAACGGTTCTTTGAGATTCCATTTGGAATTTTGACAAGGAACTATTCAATTAATAATTGGCACCTACTTTTGGTGCTTTGTGAACTACAGGACCAGAAACATTTGTGCCTCTTTCATTTCTAGTTTTTTGAGACTTCACCAGTAGGGAGTTGGAAGAATTCAAGGTTTTCTGGACCTGAAAAGAGGTAGGTGGTTCTAATTATACAATGAAAGCAGATGGAAACTTGAATTTTTAAACTGAAAATTTCAGTGAATTTCCATGCTAAATTGATTTCTATCCCACAATAAAAAAATTTAAAAAGAAAAACAAAAGAAAACTAGGACTCATCTTCTGCACAATTGTGACCTCCTGGAGTCTCAAGACTGTCTTTAGACAGTCATCACATATTTGAAAAAGTCCTAGTTAAGCCATACTTTAGAATCTATAAGAACCTTTAGATTCATCCAAAAGGTTTAACAGCTCTAGTCAATCACTTTTAGTATCTTCCCTAGTGGAGACCTGGGAAATTTGGCTCTATAAGCATGAGATTTTCTCAGGATACCTTCTTCACTCAGGTTCATTCAATGGATAAGACAACTACACTTCTAAACTAACTAGCTTCATGTAAAACACAATCTTCAATCCATTATCTAGGTGTGAGCTTGGTTTAAGGGGTAGCTAGGAAGCATAGTGGATAGAGCCCTGAATTGGAATCAGGAAGACTCATCTTCATGAGTTCAAATCTGGTCTCAGATACTAGTTTTATGACCCTAGCCAAGTCATTTAAGCCTGTTTACCCTCAGTTCCTCACCTATAAAAGGAGTTGGAGAAAGGAAATCGAAAACCACAGCAGAATCTTCACTTAGAAAATCCAAAATAGGGTAAAAAAAGAGTGGAACCAGACTAGAAACAACTGAAAAACAACAATAATAGTGCTTGGTTCAAGGTTAATGAACCAAGGGAAGTATTAGATATTGTTCTTCTAGCAGCTAGATTCAATCCACAACTGATGTACATGAAATTGCTGATAATGTTCATAAATATCATTATTTACTCTTCATATTACCTAAAACATGTAGAAATGTATTTGTATTACAAAGACAACATCACTTTTTCTAGCTTCAAGTACCATCAATTTTTTTCTTCCTCTCTGAATTTTTTTCTTTGGATTTACATAAAACTTATTTAGTTTGTGTCCTTATACTTAACCTGAGACATATTAAAGTGTGAGACACAGAGGATGTTCTTGAAATTTCAAATGAAACCATGCAGAACTTGGTGAAACATGTTTCCATTGCTGGGCCAAGTAGGGAAACAGCTGCAAAATCCTGTCAATTCAACCAGCTCCTTATCTTTTCCATGGGTCTCCTCTCCAAGCACAGCACAATCACCCTAGGTAGGATCTTCATCAATATTTCACCTGGACTATTGCAACAGTCTCCTAATTAGTTTTCTTGTATCCACTCTCCACCTTTTCTAATTCATCCTCCATACAATCAAATAGATCTGATCATTTCATTCTCTTCTTTAAAAGCTTCACTGACTCCCTATTTATTGCCTTTTGGAAAAAATATAAACTCCTATTCTAGAATTTAAAACCCTTCACAATCTGCACTTTAGCTTTCCCTTTCATGTACTTTGTTCCCACTAAACTTGTCTATTTGCTGTCCCTCTTATATCTCCTGCTTTTGCAAAGACTGTCTTTCTGTCTGGAATGCTATGCCTTTTCCTGTGTCTTGGAATTCTTAGCTCCCTTCAAAGATCAATCAAATGCTATGTTCTTTTCCATTTCCTCTAGTTATTAGTATGCTTCCTCAACACAAAAATCATTTTGTATTAATTTTGCATCTTTCCTGTTTTTCCTTATGTAAAATAGATTGATTAAGGGAGTTTGGAATCAATATTAGGAGATTATCAACCTTATGAGATTTTGGACATTAGACATTGTTTAGAAATATATAGGGAACTGAGGTAGCTAGGTGGCACAGTAGATAGAGCACTGACCCTGGAGTCAGGAGGACCTGGGTTCAAATCTGATCTCAGACACATAATGATTACCTAGTTGTGTGACCTTGGTTAACCCCACTGCCTTGCACAAAGAACAAACAAAAAGAAATATATAGGGAACTCTCAATGACTGGCTAATTGAGCACCAGAGAGCAAAAAAAGCCATAGCAGCAATAGACATGCTTGCATAAAGCCTGAAAAAAGGAGTTCAAGGACACTGTTTCTGAACCCCAATCTCCTATAGAGAATGAAGATTTTGAATTTCTTAGCACAGAACTTGACTCAGTAGGCCCTTAATAAATGTTTGTTGATTGATTGATGATTTCAAGATCAAAAGAATTAGAGCTTGAAAGGATGCTAACATTGTCAACCTTGGAACAGTGCCTAAAGCAAGGAAAAAAATATGAATCTATTTACAAAGTAGAACACAAATCAGGAGAGGTACATAAAAATCATCTAGGAAATTCCCCTTCAAAGTGAAAGAGGGCAAGTATGACTGTTTAGACTAACTGGGAGCTTAAATTTCTAAAGATGTTCAATTATAAATGAATCTAGAAAAGAAAGTTTCAATAAGAGGGTGGTCAACATTATCAAAGGCTGCTGAGAGGGCAAGAAGAATACAGACTGAAAAATGGCATTTGGCTTTGGCAACTAAGAAATTAATGGTTATCAATGGATAGAGCTTGGTAAAATGATGAGGTCATGGATTATAAAGAGTTAAGAAGTAAGAGAAAAGAAAGGAAAGGTACCTATTGTAGCCATACTTTTCAAGCAGTTTAGCAACAAAAAGAAGGAAAAAATATAAATAATAGTAAAGATGGAAGAATAAGTGAAGTGTTTTTGAGGACAGAAAAGATAAGGGCATATCTGAAGATGGGAGACAGGGAGAAATTGAAGAGTGGGCATGATAGAAGGGGCAGTTTGTTGGAGGAAACTAGATGAAATAGGATCACTTGTATAGGTAGAGGCATCAGCCTTTGTAAGGAGTAAAGTCACCTTTTTCTGTAAGATAGTAATGAAAGAGGAAAAAATGGCAGTATCTAAGTGACATGAAATAAGGAAGAGAGAAAAGGGAGCTCACAGTGAATGGCCTCAATTTTTTCTGTAAAATATGAGTCAGGACAGCTAGGAGCCACAGTGGATAGATAGAGCACTGGTCCTGGAGTCAGGAGGACCCGAGTTAAATCTAACCTCAGACACTTGATACCTTCTAATGTGTGACCTTGGGCAAGTCACAATCTTACTGTCCCACCAAAAAAACCCATATGAAGGTTCTTTCAGCTTTATCATGATTCTATACTTTTCCTCACGCTACCCATCCAAATAGTTGTCATACTTTGCTGTTTCTATCTCTAAAACAACTTTCACATTAAACCTCTTCCCTTTATTCACACTGCTGTTGCTTTAGATCAAGCCCTAATTATCTCTCACATAAAATAGTTTGATGACTTCCAAATTGTTCTCCCTGCCTTACATATCTTCTCACTCTAGCCCTCCTCTACAATAGTTGGGGAAAAGAAGAAAGATCAAGAACAAACAGTAATATATCCAAAGAGTATTGATGGAAATAGGAAGGCCTAAGAACGTGTGTGTATGTGTGTATAGGGGTATGTGTTAAAGTGAGGGCACTCTGGTGGTCAACTAGAAGCAGTGGATAAGATAAAGATCAGGTTTTGGAGACAAAGGCAGTTTTTGGAATGATAATGATCATGATGATCATGAGGATAAGGATGATGATGATGGAGGTGGTGATAGTGGTGGTGATGATGATGATAACTTCTAAGGGACATGGCTGACTTAACTGGCCATAAGACTTTCTCTTCCTTGCTATTCTTTCTTATCTTTAGTCTTTATACTCCTTCTTGACTCTTTCCCCTTATACCTCAAATAGCACTACCTCTAACCGGGTCATGAAAAAATAATAATAAAAATAGTAATAGCTACCATTTATATAGCACTTTAAAGTTTACAAAGCTCTTTATGTAGCTCATTTTAGTTGATTCTCAGAATTTCCTTGTGAGGTGGTTGCTAATATCCTCATTTTATAGCTGAGGACACAAACTGAAGGAGATTAAATGACTTACCCAGGGCCACATACAGATGATGTCAGAATCAAGATATGACTCCAATTCAGCTTTAAGTCTAGCTCTCTTAGCTGCCAATATATAAGAATTTTGTAATAATGTGAACCTAATAATGTTATCTGCATATAAAAATAATATGACTGAGGTTGAATAATGAGGAATTGCTTCAAGGGAATGGATATCCCCAAATGGGACAATGTTTCTCTCTCTCTCTCTCTCTCTGAAATAGAGGAGTGAAGAAAGAAAATTAACATTTTAAAAACTTTTTAGAAAGAAAATGATACATGATAGAATTTAACGTTTGTAGGTATTAAAATGCATAATAATTCCTTTCTGTAAGAAAAAGATCTATGTCCAGGATGGTTTGATTTTCACTGACCTGAAGGTATTAAGGACAGGCTGGAGTAGATGATCTTTCTGAGACCCTTCTAGATCCATGATTCCCTCTAGAATCAGTTTAGAGTTTTGAAAGGGATTCTTTGAGGATGCCATCTAAAGGTTTCTTAATATTGAATGAATCCCTTCTATGGAAAGATGCTGACTGGTCTAGAATGTTGATAGTCCGGGAGTAGTAGATAGAAGTTTTAAGGACTAGTTCAAAATGAAAATAATGCTAAAAAGAAAACTGACAATGGTGTGGAAAAGAGAGGAGGAATATAGTAGAGTGGATTTTAGCTCTGCAATTAGAGAAGATATGCCCACAAGCCCCTTTGGGTAGCCTGCCTGGCTTTGTGAAAGAGGACAGAACATACAAGTTATATAAGTATAGTACTTTGCAAACCTTGAAGTGCTATATAATATTAGCTATTATTATTTTTATGATTGATGTAGTCTGGCTACTGAAAAAGTTTGAGGACTACTTTTCCTGAAAAGTATTGAACATAGTACTTTTTTTTTCACTTTATTAAGAGAAGCAATTCCAAAGGTAAAGTAAGTGGGAAATAATTAGATAATATGGGAGAGAGAATGACTCTGTTCTATTTTAGGCTAATACTCTACTCAATTTTACACATGGACTCGATCTTTTCTCCTTATTCATTAACTGTCTTTCTTCTACCACTATGGTTGTCAATTTAACAATTCAATTAACACTGATTAGACTCCTACTGAGAGGCAGTTTGGGAGAACAGGTAGAGAACCAATTTCAGAGTCAAGAACATCTGGGTTCAAATTTTTCCTCTGAAGCATCCCATTTAACCTTTTGATAACCCAGGCAATTGCCTAAGACTGTATTTTGCAGAAGATGATGTCTGTCTTACAATATAACTTAAACATCTCATATACAGCTCCCTTCTTCGATAAAAACATGTATATATGTATGTGTGTGTGTGTGTGTGTGTGTGTGTGTGTGTGTGTGTATGTCTGTATGCATATATTTTAATACTCATCCTTCTAATCTAGTGTTGATCTGAAACAACTCAGACCAAATGAGTCAGTAAAGTGAGACATTTATTCAGAGTTGAGGAAATGCAATCTGAGAAAACATTCAGACAGGAATACCCAGAAAGAAAGAGGAGGAGAGTATTTATATAGGGCATAGCAGTGGGAATAACTCTGCCCAGGAGCAATAGCAGTTAAAAACTGCTGGGGAATGGGAAAGGTCTTCTTGGGGTAATTAGAAATAAAGTAAAGATCCAGTGTTTTCCAGGGGTTGACACTAGGTATGAGCACCTAACATTTGCCTTTGGACTGCAGGTCTCCTGGGCCTGGAATGCAGCCTCCAAATGATAAAGTAAGACTTCTCCTTTAAGATGCATCTTTGGAACCATTTTCTGCAAGAAGCCTTTTCAGATGCAACTACTAGTGCTCTCCTTCCCAAATAACCTGTATTCAACAACTGATGTGTAAGTAAATATAATTGTATTTTGCATAGTTGTATATTTTTGTTTATTAATTTTATATTTGTTTTATATAATTGGCATAGTGCCTGGCACACAGTAGGTACTTAAATATTGGATATATTTATCTCCTTCATTAGAATATTAGTTCCTAGTGTGTAACTGTACTTTGTATTTGTGTCCTTAAGCATCTAGTATAGTAAACCTTAATAGTTGCTGATTGATTGAACTGGGCAGCTGAAACTGTCTGCTAATTTCCTGCCTCTCCCATTTATCTTACATCCAGTAAGAGGGGAGAGGGGGAAAGTCATTTTTTAAAACATTTTTTTTGTCCAATTAAGTGTGAAAATTTTTTTAACATTCATTTTTTTTTAAATTTTGAGTTCCAAATTCTTTTCTTCCTTCCTTTCCCTCTCCTCTCACTGAGAAGGCAAGGAATTTGATATAGGTTATACATGTGAAGTCATGCAAAACATATTTCCATATTATTTATGCTGTTAAAGAAAACAATAAAAAAAGATTAAAAAATGTAAACTTAGATCTGCATTCAGATTCTATCAGTTCTTTCTCTGAAAGTGAATAGCATTTTTCATCATGATTCCTTTGGAATTATTTTAGATCACTGTATTGCTAAGAATATTGCTGTTACTGTGTACAGTGTTCTCCTGGTTTTGCTCACTTTACTTTGTATCAATTCATTAAGTTTTTCCTGGTTTTTCTAAAAGCATCCTGCTCATCATTTCTTACAACTTGATAGCATTCCATTAAAATCATATGTTACAACTTTTTCGACCTTCCCCAAATGATGGACACCCTCATAATTTCCAATTCTTTGCTACCACAAAAAGAGCTTCTATAAATATGCTTGCATTTATAGTTCCTCCACCCAGCCTCCCTGTCCCCTTATTTTTTAAAAAAATTTTTTAAAATTTGTTTAAGGTAATGGGGTTAAGTGACTTTCCCAAGGGTGGAGGTTGGATTTGAACTCAGGTCCTTCTGACTCCAGGGCCGGTGCTCTATCCACTGTGTCACCTAGCTGCCTCCCCCTTTTTAAATTCTCTTTGGGATACAGATCTATCAGGGTATTGCTGGATTAAAGGATATGTTCAGTTTTATTGTCCTTTGGACATAGTTCTACATTGCTCTCCAGAATGGTTGGATCACTTCACAACTCTACCAACAGTGCATCAGTGTCCCTGTTTTTCTACATCCCCTCCAACATTGATCATTTTCCTTTTCTGACCGACTAGCTAATCTGATAGGTTTGAAGAAGTACTTCACAGTTGTTTTGATTTGCATTTCTCTAATCAATAGTGATTTAGAACATTTTTTCATATGACTATAGATTTGATTTCTTTGCAAACTGCCTATTCATATCCTTTGATCATTTAACAATTGAGAATTATAAATTCTTATAAGGTTTTAGAAAGTCATATATTTCACTTGGTTCTTCATATATTTGAGAAATGAAGCTTTTAACTAAGAAATTTTCTGAAAAGTCATTTTTCTTGAACAAAAAGAGTTCTACACAAATGAGTGCTTAATAAATGACTTATTGTTTATTATCAGTAACAATATCTGATATTTATGAATCCCTCTAAGGTTTGCAAAGAGTTTTTCTATATCATGATTTTCATTTGGTCAGAAATTCTCAGGGATTCCTCTATCTACCACTTCAAACCTAACTTCATAGGATTATCAAGTCACAGAATCTCAGAGTCAGACCTCAGAGGCCACTTTGTTGAGCCCATACTTTAACAAGAACACAAGCTATAACATTTGAAAAATTGCCATCCAACCTTTGCTCTGAAGACCTATAGCAGAAGGGATCCACTATCTCCTGAGTAGACTGTTCTATTTTTGGAGAGCTATAATTATTACGAAGTTTTCCCCATATTATATTATATAAGACCTAAAATTTCCTCTCAACAACTTTCTTGGGCTTAATGTTTGTGGTTCTTCTCTCTAGCATTATACAAAACAATTTCCAAACAACAACTAATAACTCTCTATGAGGACAAGTTCAAGTTCATCCTGAACTCCACAGACTCTGGAGGAGAGACTGAGGATGAGGACTTTGTGCAGCCCTGCCTATTTAAATCCAATTTATGCATAAATCAAGCTGCTATATCTTGGGAAGTGCCTGAGAGAAGGAATGAACCAAGTTTTTAGGAGAATGTTTTGTATTAACTTTCTTTAGTATGTTATTTGAGTAGTAGCTCCCTTCTGTGGGAACAGTAAGCTTAAACTTACTGCTTTGTTTCTGCTATATTTTTGTACATATTACACCCTCCTGCATAATATAAGTGAGGCACACATGTAAGAGGCCTCAATAAATGAGTGCTGCCTCAGACAAAATTAATTTAGAAAGGCCAAGGTCACCCACTGCATCCTGGACCATCACTAGTCTTCTTGACTTTTGTCTTGTCATTGAATTCAGATGACTCTGGAAGAGAATGAAGCTGATAACGTTGCTTAGCTCTGCCACAATTAAACCCAATTCACCAGCAAATCAAGACATTACCATTGTGATTCCATTGGTCTTTTTTTGAGAACAAAGGATGAACAATAATACCTCCTGATTTATGACTGCTTTGAACTAGTTTAGAATTTATTTAACCATCTTGTCTTCAAGAAAGGCATGAGAGTCTTTTTCAAATATCCCTGATCGCATTGCCTTATCCAGCTATTATCTTTTCTCCTCTAGAAATAGATTATGCTGGCTTCCTCCACTTTATCATCACTTCTTCATTTCTTAACTCTCTGCAATCTGGCTTCTAGATTAGCTGCTCTATTGAAACTTCCCTCTCTAATTTTTCCTTTGGGCAACTATTTGCCATATACTTTTCCCCAGTCCTCATTCAGCTTCCTCATCCTTTTCATAGCATCTGATAGCTTCCTACCCTTTCCTACTTTGGTTTCTGAGACATTATTTTATCCTGAATCTCTTATTTCTTCAAAAACTGTTTGGTTTCCATTGAAACTTCTTCTTCCTCCCATCCCTAAGTTTATCTTTAGCTTTCTTCTCTAGACATTCTCTCCCTAAATAATCTTTTCCAGTTTCATAATTTCAATTACCACTTTTATATAGATGAATCACAATCTCTGACCCTCAATCTCTTCCATCAACTTGTATCAAATTTTAAACAGATGTTGGACATTTGTATCTGAATATTCCCCATTTATGCCCCAAACTCAATATATACCTGAGACTAAATTCATTTCCCCTTCTATACCCTACCAAAAAACCCCTAGCTTTCCCATTTCTGTTGATTGTACCACCAATACACAATAAATAATAATTATTTTATTGATTTATATATGCATATACATCATGTATATGAGCTTATAACCTCACCATTACCCTTAATTCTCTTACTTTGATTCTCCTCCATGGAATAAATTGCCAAGTCTGATTCATTTGAACTCGATATTATCTCTTCCATCTGTACCTTTCTTTTCAGCTGCACTGCTATCATCATAATTTAGGCCTGAACTCTTGACCTTGCCTATGGCTTTGCCTTGAGAGATATTGTAGATTAATGATTCTAGGGCAGGCCTTATTATAATCAAGATGTGAATTTAAATTAGTCATATCATCTCAATGCCTCCAAAGCTTCTAAGACTGTAAGTTAATGTAGAGAGAATTTCCTTTTTGGACTAGAGTTTCCTAAACAGATAAAAACACAGGTCTGGACCCCTCCCCCCCAAAATTCCATTTTTCTCATTCTTGTTTCTGCTATATTTTTGTACATATGACACCCTCCTGCAGGAACTGTCTTTTTCATTTTTCATGGTCCATTGTACTTAACTTAGTATTAATTAATCAACATTTACCAAAAGTCTTCTATTCACCTTAGTGCTAAGTGCTGGGGGGGATACAAAAAAAGGCAAAATATAATCCTGGACTTCAAGCAGCTCAGAATCTAAAGAATTGTGAGACACTAATAGATGCTTTATAAAATCCTTCGGGGGCGGGGGTAGGTGGCAGAGTAGATAGAGCACTGGTCCTGGAATAAGGAGGACCTGAGTCCAACTCTAGCCTTGATAATTACCTAGCTGTGTGACCTTGGGCAAGTCACTTAACCCCATTGTCTCGAAAAAAGAAACAAATATTTCTTGGTCTGAATTGAATATGCATCTTTTAGAATTTGTCTTATCTATTTGTTCTGATAATTTTTCCTGTAGTATCTAGATGTTGATAGTCCCATCTGTAATTAAAAAAATATAATGGCTCATATGATAAGACTAGATGGGGATGGAAAGGCTACCTGTTCAAAACATCCTATCAATTTGATATTCTTATTGTCATCAAATGTCAATTAAGAGGTCTTAAACTTCAGTATGGACTACATTGAACACACTGAATCATAAGCCATTCATGGTGACTGAGTTAAGAGACATCTTCTCAAGAATTGCTTCACCTTAAACCCTGGAGAAAAGTTCTTTGTCCCAATCTATTGATTATCCAGGACAGCTAGGTGGTGCAGTGGATAGAATACTGGCCTTAAAATTAGAAAGTTCAAATTTGGCTTCAGATCCTACCCGGGTGACCTTGGCCAAATCACTTAACTCCTATTTGCCTCAACTATAAAATGATGCTACGCTGGAAAGGAAATGGCATACCCTTTCAGTCTCTTTGCCAGGAAAACCCCAAGGAAAGACCATGGGGTCCCTCAGGGTCAAACACTAATGAAGGATGGTACAGCAACAACAGCAGGCGGCAAATGGGTGATCTATCAGTCGCTGTCCACTAGATGGCTGTGTCCTGGCTGCACAGAGGGGATGTTACTGGGCACATCTTAGCCACGGTGCGGCCAGGTGGATCACAGCCCCAGCCTCCCGGCTTCTTCGGGCCACAGGGGACAGAACTACCGCTGTTCTGTTACTATCGTATGGTGAAAAGCATTACAAATCTCGCCCTCGGGCTCCGTTCCACTTCCTCTGAATGACAACTGCCCACCTTAAGCAGCCTGTGAGAATCACGAAGCCCTGGGTTCCCGTCCGACCTCAGCCATTTCCTAGCTTTGTGTCACTTCAGCTGGGTAAGCCTCAGTTTCTCCATCTGAAAAATGAACATAATAAAAGTAGAACCTCCCTTGGGATTATTGTGAAGTTCGTGATCAAAGGGAAATCTTAAATCCATCAATAAAGGGAGCTGTTACAACTACTGGCCGGTGCATGGTCGATGTGTACGTATTAAGGCACTGGATTTGGAGGCAGAAGGAACTGGGCCTCAGCCCCGGGACCCTTACTTAACTCGAGTCGGCCTCATAACGGCCCTTCCCTCGCCCTTTGAAAACCCGAAACAGAGCCGAATCCACAGTAGCTCGGACGATCTGTGTGTGGTGGCTACTCAAGCCTGGGCAACGCGCCTAACCACAAGGAGCGGATGCGGAAGGCGGCGGGCCGGAAGTCCGCCGCTCCCCTCGCCGCCCTCCTTCCCTCAGGCCCCGCCCTCCCGAGGCGGCGGCGGCGGCGGCGGCGGGAGCGCGTCGCGTTTCCTGTGTCGTCATCAGGCCGCGCCGCCGCCGGAGTCCGCGTGTGCTTCCCGGGCATCCGAGCCGGTGGCGCTCGTCCGTCTTCCAGCCCGTGCCGATTGGACTCCTCCAGGATGGCGATGCTGGCCGAGCGTGAGTTCCCCGGGTCGGGGGCGCCGCTCTCCGTGCTGGGTGGACCCTTGGAAGGGTCCCGGCACCTTCCTACCCTGCCTCGCGGCACATAGAAAAATGTTACTCTAATTGACATAATGTAGACAGAACAGATTGGAGATGATGAATGGCAGGAAGGCGCTAGAATAATGGGGGACTAGAAGGGTGTCCTGTAGCAGGCCGGAGTTTAGCCGGTACTTAAAGGAAGCTAAGAGATGGAAAAGAGAAGATAAAGCATTCGGCACTTGGTCAGCCAGAGTTGGGAGATGGAGGGTCTTCGAGGAAGAGCAAATAAGCCAGTGTCACTAGACAGCAGAGTATGTGACAGAGGTGGACTTGAGGTTAGGAAAGGTTTTGAACATTAAACAGGATTTTTATATTTTATATATTTTATGTATATTTATATTTTATATATTATATTATTTATATTTTATCTTGGAGGTGATAAGAAGCCATTGGAGTTTATGGAATACGAAGACGAGACGGTTCAAACGGTGCTTTAGAAAGATCACTTTGACAGCTGAGAGGAGTGGTGAGAGATTTGTGGCAAGGAGACCCACCAGCAGAATATTGATCGCAGTAGTATTGGTGTGAGGCGAGGGGATTTGTACCGGAGTGGAGACAGGGTCAGGAGAAAGAGGCGAGTATATTGTGAAAATGAAATCAGCAGGCCGTGGCCGCAAATTGGATATGGGGTGGACGTGAGGTAGTGAAGGAGTTTAATTTGACGTCTAGGTTGTGAGTTGTACTGAAAATGGTGAGTGTTAGGAACAGGAGACGGAAGGAAGGGTAAGTTTTGGAAATATTGAGCTTCAGGTATCTGTTGGACATCCAATTCCAGATGGATGAAGAGCAAATTGCAGGTGCAAGACCAGGAGTTGGTAAAAGAGGTTTATCTTGAATAAGTATTTAAGACTCATCAACATAGGGATAATAGTTGAATTCATGAAAATCTCATGAAATCATCTAGTGAAAATAGGTTAGAGGGAAAAGAGAAATGGGAGAATGACACAACACGAGGGTTAGTAGCATGTGTATGAAAATCTAGCAAAAGAAACTGAAAAGGGGAAATCAGGTGACTAAGAGGAGAACCAGAAGACAGTGTTATGAAAATCTGAAGAGAAGAGAATGTAAGAGAGTAGATGGTGGTGATCAATGTTGTTAGAGGCTGCCAAGGGCTAAAGGAAGATGAGAACTGAAAAGGCCATTACAGTTGGCACTTAAGAGATCATTAGTAACTGGAGAGAGTAGCTTTGGTTGGATGATGAGGTCCGAAGCCAGATTGTAGAATTAAGAGAGAGAAAAGGAAGTGGATGGAAGACAACAGGAGAGATGCAGAGGGGTTGGATGGATCAAGCTGGAGTTTTTTGAGGATAGTCAAGACATGGGTATGTTTATAGGCAATAGAGAAGTATCTTTTTGACAGGGAGAGAGATTGAAGATAAGTGGAAGAGATATAGAGAGGGCAATCTGCTGGAGAAGGTGGGATGGAAAGGATTCATGTAGATGCAATAGGCCTGGTAGGAGAAGGGACACCTCTTCATGGGAGACAAGGGCTCTTATGCAAACCAGCTTCTTGACTGTGGGCAAATCCCTCATTCTCTGCATGTGACTCCTACTATATAAATGGAGGTGATGGTGCTGGCACTACCTTCTCTACGAGGTGGTGGAGACAAAACTTTGTAAAGTCTAACATACCATACAATGTGAATTGATCTGGCTGATCAGTGTTACTGTATGTTCATGTCATGTACAGTTTATCATTGATTCAAGTGCCACTTTTTAATGATTGCTGCCTTTTCTTCTCTCCCCTCCCAGTTGTCAGCACTCTATCTCCTTGAAGTTCCTTGGCATTGCTCAATACTGATATGTGAACATGTTGAATGCCTCAGTCAAAGGAAAACTCACTGAGGGCAGGACTTGCTGGTCTGAGAGGGAAGTATTCCAGTGTTCCAGATATAGCCTGACTAACACAGCAGAGCATAACTGTTAAAAACCCCTACATTCAGAAGGCTGTCTCTCCTGGCGTGCCTTCTGAGAGCTCCAAGTTCAATATGAGTCAATAGCTTGATGTGGGATCCAAAACCCTGATGCTGTCTGCAGGACAGGGCACAGCCCCTCAGATTTAATGAGTATGGAGTGGATGGGTTTTTTTGACCTGTGGTTTTCTTAGTGTAGGGAGGTCCCAGTGAGAACCACACCTTCCACATGCATGTCTTTAAAGAATTTGCTGGGAACACTGAGGGACTGAATGACCAGGGTCAGCTCCTAGAATGTGCCAGAAACAGGAATAGAACCCAGGGTTTCCCCAGGGCTTGTTCTGCCTTTATGATATTATAGTTATTCCTCATTTGTTTTAGAAGAGGACCAGTGACATCATAGGGCAATCTCCTGACTGGCACAGGAATTGGATTTCAGTAAGGCAGAGATACACAGTCATCGGCCTGTCTTCTGTGTTATTGATGTCCAGTAGCAAGACCAAAGTCAAGATGACCAGCCATAGCCCAGGATGCAGCAGATGACCATAGCATTGTCAATGCCTGACCAAGCTCCAAGTGCTACACAGTGCCTGCTTCAGCCCTTGAAACAAATTGTTCTCATCTACCCATTCTGCCAGGGCAAGTCTTTTTTTTTTTTTTTAGGTTTTTTTCAAGGCAAAATGGGGTTAAGTGGCTTGCCCAAGGCCACACAGCTAGGTAATTATTAAGTGTCTGAGACCGGATTTGAACCTAGGTACTCCTGACTCCAAGGCCAGTGCCTTATCCACTATGCCACCTAGCCACCCCACAGGGCAACTCTTAATATGTGTGGGTAGATATCGTTTTAACTCACCAAGAGTCTGAGTCCCTTCAGTTACCCTTAATTTGTATGACTGTTTCACATGCTGCGCAGGTGAGAGTTGGGTGGAGGTGGACCCCCAAGGGTGGATGAGCAACCCTAAAAAGGACTCACCAAGCGAATCCCTCCTCTAGAAGTGTTAGTCCTCTTAGTGATGTTAAAAAAAATTCTTTAGGTCAGCAAACTTGAAGTATTTACTGTGTGCTAGGGAATTTAAATAAAAGTAAAAAGAAAAACAGAGCTTGCCCTCCAGGAGCTTACATTTTAATAGGGGAAGATATAATCTATAAAAGGGAGCTGAAAAGATACTCAGGTTTAGGAAAGAACAGTCAGGAACTGACAATTGAGGAAAACTGTCACCAGGTGGCAGTGGTGCCTTTGTTATGGCAGAGAATCCCCTTCCAAGGCCACAGGACACTTCAAATCCATCAACAAACATTTATTAAGCACCTGCCTAGTGCAAGGAGGCACTTTCTGGAGGAACAGAATGTTGAAATGACCAAGCTGAACTTGTAAAACAGCTGCAAATAGCACATTTTAGTTTCAAGTTGATTTTCTAATTTTTTAAAAACATTCAACTCATACTTGACTGTTGTCAATGTATTAGACATTGTAATAGGTGTGTGTGTGTGTGTATATATATATATATATATATATATATACACACATATATACATACATACATGTGTAGATATGTATTTTTGGGTCATTTTTTATGATTCTTGAGTTTTACTTTATTTTTTCCAATTGATGCTTTATTTTATTTTTCTAATTACATGTAATGAAAGTTTTTTTTTTAACATTCATCCACATGCATATGTATATTTTTAAGTTACATGATTTCCTTCCACTCTCCCTTCCCTCCCCTCAGTGGTGAACATTCAGGTGAATATTTTATATACACATTTATGTTTAACATGTTTAAGATTAGTCATTTTTGATATGAGGAATTAGGATTAAAGAAAAAGAAAGAAATTCATGAGATAGGAAAGAAATATAAGAGAAATTTTTAAAAAGTGAGTATAGTGCTCAGTCAGATTCTGGAGTTTTTTTGTTTTGTTTTGTTTTGTTTTCTCTGGATAGGGATAGCATTGGTCATAGCTGGTTTCCTAGGGTTGTCTGAGCTCTCTGAACTGCTGAGAGGACCTGCTTCCATCAGGGTTGTTCTACTCAGTGTTGTTAGTGTGTACAGTGTTCTCAAGGTTCTATTCTTTTCATTCAGCATCAGTTCATGTAATTCATTCCATGCTTCTCTAGAATCTGACCATACATGGTTTGTTGTTGTTTTTTTAATTTTATTTAAGGCAATGAGGTCATATGACTTGCCCAAGGTCACACAAGCTAGGTAATTATTAAGTGTTTGAGGCTGAATTTAAACTCAGGCCCTCCTGACTCCAGGGCCTGTCTCCTCTATCCACTGTGCCACCTAGCTGTCCCATTCATGGTTTTGTTTTTTAGAACAATAGTATTCCATAACATTCATATATCAAACTTGCTTAGCCATTCCTCAATTGATGAGCATTTCTTCAATTTCCAGTTCTTTTCCATTTACAAAAAGAGCTGCTGTGAATATTTTGTAGCATATGGGACCTTGCTCATTTTTTTATGATTTCTTCTGGATATAGGTTTAGTATTGGAATTTCTGGGTTAAAGGGTATGATCAGTTTTATTGCTCTTTGGGCATAGTTCCATATTTCTCTCCAAAATGGCTAAATCAGTTCACATTGAGCTTGTGTCTTTGTGTGTGTGTGTGTGTGTGTGTGTGTGTGTGTGTGTGTGTGTGTGTGTTTTGCAAGGCAATGGGGTTGAGTGGCTTGCCCAAGGCCACACAGCTAGGTAATTATTAAGTGTATGAGGCTGGATTTGAACTCAGGTACTCCTGACTCCAGGGCCAGTGCTCTATCCACTATGCCACGTAGCTGCCCCCCACATTGAGCTTTACTTTAAAAAACAAGAATGAACAAAGAAATGGATGCTGTAAAAGGTCTTTTCTTGTCCATCTACAGAGAGATGCTCGGATAGGTTAGAGGTAAATCGAGAAAACTTTGAAAATAATTCTAAGTTCTGAATTTAGAAAATAAGGAATGACAGGGTAGAGAACAAGGGAGACTAGGTAACATTTAAAGAGGCTGTTTTAACATGATAAATGTGTAAAGCAACCTCTTAAGGAAAAATAATTTAGAGACCAATTTAGCTCCTTTGTTACTAAACCTAAACTGTTAATAATCATTCACCCTTTCACTTTTTTCCTTTTAAGTCTCCAGAGAGGAAGCTCTTGACTTTTTTTCTTTCATATACCTGCTCTGATGCTCCTCTGGCCTCCTGTCTCTGTAGTTATTGTACCACCTTGCCTCTTCTACTTCAGTGACACTTGAAAGGAAAGGAAAGGGAATGGAAGGGAAGGGAAAGGAAGGGAAAGGAAGGGAAAGGAAAAAAGCACTCACCAGTTCGATAGTTTTGCCTCTTTCTGCTTCCACTTGCCTTGGGTTATGTAATGATAGACAACTTGGTATGGAGGTGCTTTTGTCCTGCTTCACTGCTAGAATATTGGACCTCCTGACAAAGGGACTGAATTCAACATTGATATAACTCTTGATTTATAAAGGACTTTACTTATGGTGCCTGTTTTCACAACAGTGCAGGATGTCAGTTACCACAGGTATTATTAGCATCTTCATTTACAGATTTGGAAATCAAGGCCCAGAGATTTGTTCATGGTCACACAAGTAGTTTCAGAGGAAGAATCTGAACTCCATCTTCCTGTCTCTTGAGTCCAAGACCTTCATTGCTGCATGTCATCTTATGCTTTTATGTTTTGAGATGTTCTCCATATATTCTAGTTGTTTTGTGATAGAGATGTATCCCTATGTGTTGAGCAGAACCAACATTAACATTGCTTCATACATGAGGAAGCTTGAAACAGAAGGCAGTGACAGCTATATCTAGCTTTGCCCAGCTGCTGTGAAGCTAGAAATAATGTGTCCTGAAACTTCCCAATTCAATCCTACTGTATGCACCTTGCATATAACTTTTACTTGTTACTTGTTAAAATTTTTAAATGGTTCAGTCTTAGTAAATGTGCTTTATAATTAACAAAAATAAATCCGGGATTTTTCCAGCATTTAGTATTTTTTTTTTTTAGTTCCATTTTTGGAGACTTTGTAGTATCTCACCCATCTGGAACCTTTCCTGTTCTACAAAAAAAAAAGTCCTCTAAAGTCCTGTAGGCAGTGTTTAAAAAGTTCAAGCATTGAAAGTGTGTTTTATTCATAGCAGACTGACTCATTGTTATTCAGAACTACTTTTATTTTACACCTAGTTTTAACAAGCTTAGTTATATGATTAAAAAAAACAAATTAGAATGGGGAGGGAGACATACTGACTGCGGTAGGAAACTACATTTGACATCAAGGGAGGAGGCAAATGATAAAGCACAGAGGGAGGAACTACCTCCATAAGCACTGCAACCTGGAATCATTTGGCATTGAAGTAAAAGCTTACAGACTGTCCTCCCCAATTGCATCTTTGTGAAATAAATTGTATAGTAATTTATGATCAAAATGCTGACCTCCAAAAAAAGGTTAAATTATGTTTGGTGTCTCCAGGTAATATTTTAAGAGACTGTTTTAATGTGATAAATGTGTAAAGCAACCTTTTAAGGAAAAACAATTGAGACCAATTTAGTTCCTTGTTACTAAACTGTTAATAATCATTCACCCTTTCACTTTTTTCTTAGTCTCCAAAGAGGAAGCTCTTGGTTTTTTTTCTTTAATATACCTGCTCTGATGATCTTCTGGCCTCCTGTCTGTAGTTATTGTACCACCTTGCCTTTTCTACTTCAGTGACACTTGAAAGGATAGGAAAGAATCAGTTGAGAAGGGGAATATGTAACACATTTTAGAAAAAATTTCTTTCTAAAGCAAACTATAAACAGCTTAATGCTCAAAATGGTAAACTTTCAGCAATTTGGGGGAAACTTGGCTATTCAGAATAACTTATTCCCTAAGAATTTATAATAACTAGGTTATTACTGTAATTTTTTTCCCTGATCATAGCTCTCAAGTAGATTGACTGTTTAACTAGTACCAGAAATTATAAGTCACTTTCAGGATTGAGGTAACATGATTGAACTGAATAGCAGGAAATTTAGGCTTCATAATAAGTGATGGATAATTACCCAACCAACTCAGCCCAAACTTATGTTGCTTATCCCCTTGATTTTTTTTCTACCTGTGGCTGCTTGAAGTCATAGCGATTTTCCTGAAATCTGCAATGGTAAAAATGCCCTTATTTTCTACCATGTTACGAATCATTGCAGGGATATTATAGAGATTATCAATGAATTTCTTTTTTTTTCTGATCTGTAATTGTTTTATTATTATTATTGTTGTTGTTGTTGTTGTTATTTGTTTTTCCAATTATGTGTAAAGGTAATTTTCAACATTCACTTTAGTTTTCTCCCTCCTATCCTTCCCTCCCTTCACCCTAGACTAGCAAGTAATCTGATAAAGGTTATACATGTATAGTCATGTTACACGTATTTCCATATTAGTCATGCTATGAAAGAAGAATCAGAACAAAAAGGGAAAAACCATAAGATGGAAAAGACAAACAACAAATTTAAAATTTAAAAGGTGCAAATAGTATGCTTTGAATGTGGATTCATTCCTGGACTTTTAGAATTGTCTGTGATCATTGTATTGTTGAGCTAAATCTGTCATATTGATCATCACTCAGTGTTGCTGTTCTCCTGGTTCTGCTCACTTCAGTCAGCTTCAGTTCACCTAAGTCTTTACAAATTTTTCAGAAATCTGCCTCACCATCATTTCTTATAGAACAATAATATCCCATTATATTCCTATACTACAACTTGTTCAGTCATTCTCCAGTTGATGGGCATCCCCCTCAATTTCCAATTCTTTGCCACCACAAAAAAGGGCTGTTATGAATATTCTTGTACTTGGCGGTTTTTTCCCATTTTTGTGATTTCTTTGAGAGATAGTAGTGGTATTGCTGGATCAAAGGATCTTGTTTGCCCTTTGGGCATAATTCCATATTACTCTCCAGAATGGTTGAAACAGTTCACAGCTCCACCAGCAGTTTCATTAGAGTCCCAGTTTTCCCATATACTCTCCAATATTTATCATTTTCCTTTTTTGTCATATTAGCCAATCTGATAGATATGAGGTGGTACCTCAGAGTTGTTTTAATTTTCATTTCCCTAATTAATGGTGGCAGCAGTTTTTCATGTGACTATGGCTTTAATTTATTCATCTGAAAATTACTTGTTCATATTCTTTGACCATTGATCAATTGAGGAATGATTTGCATTCTTATAAATTTGACTCAGTTCTCTATATATTTTAGAAATGAGGCCTTTATCTGAAATACTGGCTATAAAAATTGTTTCCTGTTTTTTTACTTTTCTTCTAATCTTGGTTGTATTGGTTTTGCTTATGAAAAAACTTTTCAATTTAAGGTAGTCAAAATTATCCATTTTGCATTTCATAATGTTCTTTATTTCTTTTTTGGTCATAAAATCTCTCCAGATATTCAACAGATAGAAGATTCCTTGCTCTTCTAATGGATTTATGTTTTCACCCATTATGTCTAAATCATTTGATCTTATCTTTGAATAGGACTATAAGTAGTCATCTAGTCTCTTTTGATGATCTCCATATGGAGATCTTCTCATGTGAGAAGGAAACCTATTGCTTCCTGATGCAACCTACTCCACTTGTTAGGAAGTTTTCCATTAAGCTTCATTTTACCTTTCTGTAGCTTTTACCCAGATATCCAAATTCTGCTTTCTGGAGATAAAAGTATAAGAAGTCTCATCCTTCTATTTGTCAGCCCTTCAAATGTTCAAAGAGAGCTATCATGCCCTTTGTGCCTAAGTGATTTCAGGAAAACTGTCTAATTTCTGACATACTATTTTCCAATTTTCCCAACTGTTTTTGTCATTTAGTGAGTTCTTATCCCAGAAGTTAGAATCTTTGAGTTTATTGAACAGTAGTATAGTCTGGTTATTTATTACATGGCTTGTAAACCTAACCTATTCCACTGTTCCACTACTCTTATTTCTCAACTAACACCAATAGTTTTGATAACTGCTGTTTTTTTAATATAGTTTTATATATGGTACAGCTAGACCATCTTCTTGTGCTTTTTTTCATTAATTCCCTTTATGTCCTTGATTTTCTGTTCTTCCAGATGGATTTTGTTATTTTTTTTTCCTAGCTTTATAAAATAATTTTTGGGTAGTTTAAGTGACCTGGCACTGAATAATAAGTAGATAAATTTTGGGAAAATTATCATTTTTATTATATTAGTTTGGCCTACCCATGAACAAATGATATTTTTCCTGTGTTTAGATCTGACTTTATATGTGTGAAAAGTGTTTTGCAATTATATTCATGTAGTACCTGGGTTTGACTTGGCAGGTAGACTTTCAAATGATTTATGTTGCCTACAGTTGTTTTGAATGAAATTTCTCTTTCTATGTCTTACAACTGGACTTTGTTGGTAATGCATAGAAATACTGATGATTTATGTGGGTTTATTTTCTATCCTGAAACTTCTAAAATTGTTAAGTTTCAAATAGTTTTTTTAGTGGATTATCTAGCATTCTCTAAGTATAACATCACATTATTTGCAGAGTGATCATTTTATTTCCTCATTGCCTATTCTAATTCCTTTAATTTCTTTTTCTTTTATTGCTAAAGCTAACATTTCTAGTATAGTATTGAATAATATTGGTAATAACAGGCATCCTTGTTTCATCCCTGATCTTATTAGGAAGTCTTCTAGTTTATTCCTATTGCGTGATACTTGTTGATGGTTTTTAGATAGATACTTATCATTTTAAGAAAAAATCCTTTTATTCCCATGTTCTCTAGTGTTTTTAATAGGAATAGATGCTGTATTTTGTTAAAAGCTTTTGCAGCATCTATTGAGATAATTATATGATTTTTGATAGTGTTGTTATTGATATGCTCAGTTATGCTGTTAATTTTCCTAGATCTGCTCTAGCCTGCATTCCTGTTATGAATCCCATCTGGCCATAGTGTATTATCTTGATAATAACATGCTGTAATCTCTTTGCTAATGATTTATATAAAATTTTTACATCAATATTCTTAGGGAAATTAGGCCATAATTTTCTTTCTTGACTTTGACTCTTCCTGGTTTAGACATCAATATATTTGTGTTGCAAAATGAATTTGGTAGAATTCCTTTATCTATTTTTCCAAATAGTATTGGAATTAATTGTCCTTTAATTAATTGTTCACTTGTGAATTCATCTGACCCTGGAGATTTTTTTTCCTTAGGGAATTCATTGATGCTTTGTTCAATTTCTTTTTCTTTCTTTTTTTTTAGATTTTTTTCAAGGCAATGGGGTTAAGTGGCTTGCCCAAGGCCACATGGCTAGGTAATTATTAAGTGTCTGAGGTCAGATTTGAACCCAAGTACTCCTGACTCCAAGGCTGGTTCTCTATTCACTGTGCCACCTAGCTGCACCTTCAATTTCTTTTTCTGAAGTGGAATATTTTATTTCCTTTTCTACTTATCTGAATAGTTTGTGTTTTTGCAAATTTGAATTTCTAAAATTAACTTTCTGTGAATCTTTTTAAAAGAACATAATTATCATGCAGGCCCTTGTGAATTGTTAATGCCATGTGCTTTTATGTGCCTATCTTCTGAGAAACTTAAGTTTCTCTATAATATTTCACTTTTATGACTGTCCTTTAAGATCACAGCCTTAAACCTAGAGGAGACCTCTGTTACATCTCCCATACAAGTAGTCATCTAGTCTCTTGACGATCTCCATATGGAGATCTTCTCATATGAGGAAGAAACCTATTGCTTCCTGATGCAGCCCACTCCTTGTTAGGAAGTTTTCCATTAAGCTTCAGCTTACCTTTCTGTAGCTTTTACCCAAAGTATAAATCTCATCCTTCTATTTGTCAGCCCTTCAAATATTCAAAGAGAGCCATCATGCCTGTTGTATTGATGACTTCTTGTTTCTAAGAAGGCATGCGCAGTAACTTCAGATGGTCTCCAGATCTTTCACTGTCTTTAAAAATCGTTTTCTGAACATTCTACAGCCTGTGCAGTGAAGCATGGTGCTCAGAACTGAATAGAGCATTCGAGATAACAACCTGACCCCTGCAGAGCAGAGCTGGTAGAGCCTTCATGAAGTGCTCCTGCTCCTAGTTCTTCTTAGGGAGAACATATTTAGGCTTTTTGACTCTTTCATCATTCTGTTGATTCATGGTGAACTTGTAGCCCCAGATTTTTACAAGAACTGTTGTCCACCATGGCTGTATCTCTGAAGTCAATTTAAAAAGAAAAGTAAAACCAGTGTACATCTTAGCACTGAAATTTGACATAGATAAGGGAGAGGATTAAATTAGATGATCACTAGAGTCCTTTTTAGTTCTAAGTCTATGGTCCTGTAACTTGATCTTTTTTTCCTTTCAGGGACTTCAAGCTTCGACCTATGTTCACCTAGTGACTTAGCCCACCCTCCCTCCCCAGTAGTCTTTACAGCTATACCTAACAGTAGCTACTGAATTGTAAGTGCTGTAAGGTCTGAGTCATCATGCTTCAGTTCCTCATCTCCCCAAGTTGTTGGGAGTTTGTTTGGCTGTGATTGTTTTTGAAACTAGGACTAAAACCCAGTTTTCTTGAAGTAGTGTTGACATATCCACCCTATGCCAGAGATTTATATTATATTTAAAACTTTATACTATATGTATTTACTATATTTCCACAGGTAAAAGACACCCTTTTTCAAAAAATTTGGAGTCTAAAAGCCAGGAGCATCTTATACAGTGGTTTTAGATTTCTTTACTTGCATTTCCCACTTTTTCATGCTTGTTTTTGCACTCATTGTTGTAATTTTTTTTTAACTTGTATTTCCTGCTTTTTTTGCGCTTCTTGTCTTTGCACTGATTGTTTCACATTTGTTACTGGTATGTTAGGTTACATTTTGTCACATTCTGCCCAGAAATGGCTTGGAAAACATTTTCATCCAGTACTGAATTCAAGTTAAAAATGATCTAGTTTGCAAAAGTGAACGGAAATCGTGCTGCTGAATGTCAATTTGGTCTTCCTCCAACTGAGAAAACAATCCAGGACTGGGTCTGGGAAGAAGAAACCCTGCTGAAAACACCCTGACAGAAGAAGGCCATGAGAATCAAATCAGCCAAATGGCCTGAGTTAGAGACGGAATTGAAGAGATGAATTGAAGATCCAAGGGCAAGTGGAATTCCTGCATCCACAAAAATGGTTCAACATGAGACCAGAAGAATTGCTGATGAAAAAGAAGTGACTGATTTCAAAGAACACAATTGGTGCTTCATGTTCATGAAACTGAATGGACTTAAGCATGTGTCCAGGCACCAGACTTGCCCAGGGAGTGCTTGTGGTCAACCACAGACCAGAGCACAGGCAGGAGGGCAGTCAGAACCTCTCCTAAGGTGGTGATTCATTATCAAACACAGATGAGGATGAGCTAATGGGCAGGAGTTTTGACAGCGATGAGGAGTTGGATGAATTTTATGATGAATAAAACTTGAATTCAATAGTTTTATGTAATAAATTTTTTTTCAAACTTTGGGCCCCCAAATTAAGGTGCATCTTATACATGGGGAAAATATGTTAACTATCTCATTTAGCATTTATTTATTTAGAGATTAAATACTTTCCATTTTGCTTATAGCTCGAAGGAAGCAGAAATGGTCTGTGGATCCAAGGAATACTGCATGGAGTAATGATGATTCCAAGTTTGGTCAAAAAATGCTGGAGAAGATGGGATGGTCCAAGGGAAAGGTATTTTAGAAAAAAAAGTAAAAGGCATCTTCAGCTATGAACAAATTGATATTTCTAAAATATAGTTCTGATTATGTCACTTCCTTCTAAAGAATTTTCACTGACTTCTTATTGCCTCTAAAATGTGGTATAATACAAGTTCTCCAGCTTGGCATTTCAAACTCTTTGCACTCTTATTTCCACAGCTATTTCACATTATTCCTCCTCCATTCATTCCCACTCCCTCTCCCCATGTACTCTGCATTCTAGCCAAACTGGTCTCTTGGTTACTCCCTATATATATGACATTTCAGCTCTTCTTTCCATTTCTTTGCACAGGTTTATCCCCTTGCTTGTTGTAATCCCTGGCTTCCTTCAAAGTTTAATTTAAGGCCTCTCTCTCCTAAACAAAACCCTTCCATATCTTTTTGTTTGCTTTTGGCCCAGGTCACACATCAAGTGAGGTGATATTTGAACTCAGGTCCTCCTAATTCCAGGATTGATGTTTTTTTCCACTGAGCCACTTAGTTGCCCCTTAATGGTTAGTACTCCCTTGCCAAAATTTTTAATTACTTATCCATGTGATGATTTTGTCCTTCCAGTAAAATGGAACAATATAGATACAATATAGAACTTCCAGGTCCAAGAAAAAAAAATACTGCAAACAGCCAGGAAGAAATAATTCAAGAAAACATAGGATCACACACTATTTAGTTGCCTCCACTGTAAAAGAGTAGAGAGCTTGGAATATGATATTCCAGAAGGCAATCAATCATACACTCACTTTCTCTCTCTTTCTCTTTCTTTGAAGGAAGGAGTTATTTTATTTTTGTCCTTGTGTCTCCACCCCTAATGATTGGCAAAGCCTAGAATATAAGCTTTTAATAAATATTTACATAATAGAAGAATATTTTCATTATTTGGCTTATGGATGGGGATATATCTATGTTCTTAGTCATAGGTTAAGAATTGATTTTAATGAAATCACTTAACAACTAGCTCATGAAAATCCTGAAAAAAAAAAGAAAGAAAATTCTTAGGAACAATATAGACATAGTCTAGAACTTCCAGGTCAAATGAAAAAAGTACTGTAAACAACTAGGAAGAAATAATTCAAGTACTGAGAAACCATAGGATCACACACTATTTAGTTGCCTCCACTGTAAAAGAGCAAAAAGCTTGGAATTCAGTATTCCAGAAGGCACTTAATCAATCTCTCTCTCTCTTTCCCCCCAGCCTCTCCTCCCCTCCCCCCTTTATCCTCACCACCCCCAGAAAAAATTCCTTACTCATTAAAGCCGAATGTAATCCATAATCCTATTGGGGGGGGGGTGGATCTTTAATGAAATAGAGGATTTTAAAGTATTCCTGATGAAAAGACTTGCCTAAAAGAGTTTCATAGAAACTTTGAAGTGCAAACTCTGCTTTGCATAATATAATAATTATATTGAAGTGAAGGAATAAGCAAATATAAACTGCTTATATTCTATTCTGGGGAGATTATTCATGTGTCTCCTGAGTCATATCATCATCAGGGGTCATAGAGGGAGAGATTAGACAGAATATCTGGAAGTAGTTCTGTTTTTATGATCTTAAAAGAAGACAGGAAAAGGAAGGTAAGAATATATTGAGTATTCAAATGTGATTGATTACTATTGTTGGTCTCAGAGAAATTGGGAAGACTTGTACAAAGTGATGCAGAATGATCTGATTAGAACAAGGAAGACCATAAATATATATATTTATATTTATATTATGGCATCAAAATGATGAAACATGCTACCCACCTTCCGAGAAGCAAAGGACTCAGTATAAAATGAGAAATATATACATAAATATGTGTATACATATATAGTATGTATATGAGTCAATATAGATATGTGTACATTTAGATGGATATACACACACATACACACATGATGTATATCTAGATAGATAAGAAGGACAGAGCCAGTGTGGAATTTTGTGGGGTTTTTTTTAGGTTTTTTGTTTTTTGCAAGGCAAATGGGGTTAAGTGGCTTGCCCAAGGCCACACAGCTAGGTAATTATTAAGTGTCTGCGACCGGATTTGAACCCAGGTACTCCTGACTCCAAGGCCGGTTCTCTATTCACTGTGCCACCTAGCCGCCCATGGAATTTTGTTTTGCTTGACTAAATACATGTTTGTAACAGGATTTATTTTTCTTTTCTCATTCGAGGAAAGTATTTTTGCTGATTGGAAAAAATAAAATATGATTTAAAAGAATAGTTTGCTTAGCTCATTAAATCTATACCTATAATTACCTTCTTCGTATAAAAATGGACTGTTAAACTCTTCTTAAAACTTGGTGTCCTTATATACCAGAACTTAAATGACATTAAAGACAACAGATAGTTGCACTTTTTTTTTAAGGTTTTTTTGCAAGGCAATGGGGTTAAGTGGCTTGCCCATGGCCACATGGCTGGATAATTATTTAGTGGTAATTATTTAGTGTAAATCCAGAAACTGGATTTGAACCCAGGTACTCCTGACTTCAGGGCCGGTGCTTTATCCACTGCGCCACCTAGCTGCCCCAGATAGTTGCACTTTTAATGATATAACCGGTTTCATTCATCTTTTTTTGGATCTTCTCAGAGAATGTATCAGAGTAAGTGTATGGCATTATTTGTTTAAAGGCATTATAGAAAGAATTATTCTTCTATGACAGACAGTATAATTTAGTTGATAGAATACTTGACTTAGAGTCACACAGAACTAATTTCAAATTGTACCTCTACAATTTACTAGCTATGTGACCACTAGCAGTTCTCTTAATCCCTGAATTTCCCTTTTCTTGTTGGTATGATAGAGTAGGACCTCCCTCACAGAATTGATGTAAAGCTTAAATGAGATGATGTAGATAGGGTCTTTGCAAATTTTAAAGTGCTTCATAAATGTTAACTGCTCTCAGTTGTCATTAGTTTGTTCTCCTTATGTAGCAAGGCTGTCATGGATAGAGAGCCAACCTTGGTCTGCATGAGTCAAGTTTTGCCTGCCACATGTTGGCTGGCACTCACCTGCTAAAGTTAACTGTGGAAATGTAGCCTGGAAATGTCTGATTCTCGTTGGAAGAAGGAATTTACTTCCCAGGAGTTTGTTTTGCCAGTGAAATCATAGGTCTGGTAAAAAAAAAAAATTCATAAATTTATAAAGATTGTCCTCAGGCTGGACATTCGTGTATTGTCATTCATTCAGAACATCTTTAGTTGTGATTATTAATCAGTTGTACAATACTAAATCCTCTTTATTTTCTTTCTCCATAGGGTCTAGGGGCTCAGGAGCAAGGAGCCACAGAACATATTAAAGTTCAAGTTAAAAACAACCAGCTTGGACTGGGAGCTTCAGCCAACCATGAGGTAAACAGGTTCAAGCAATACAAAACTTTTCATTTGATTGCTTAGGCAGTTATTGATGATCAGTGTTGTCTTCTGTTCAGTTTGTGCTTTAACTGCAACTAATTTTTGAATCTTAGGTTCTTTGCCATCTCAAATATTCTTCCTCTATTGACCTTTAATCATTTCATATATACTCAAGCAAAGAAACTAATTTTAATATTAAACTAAATTTAATGTAAGATATAAAATGATAAATTTAATATAAGCTAAATTTTATATCCAGATGGCATAATAGGTGGAGCCAGACTGGGCTTGGGATCAGGATGATTCCATCTTCATGAGTTCAAATCCAGTCTCAGACAGTTACTAGCTTTGTGACCCTGAGTAAGTCACTTAACCCTGTTTGCCTCAGTTCCTCATCTATAAAATGAGCTGAAGAAAAAATGGCAAATCACTTCAGTCTCTTTGCTGAAAACCCCCCAAATGGTGGTCATGGAGAGTTGAATACAATTGAAATAACTGGACCACCAACACAACAAAATTTAATATTAAATTGTAATATAAAAAAATGGAATTAGATCTTTTTTTTCCCCTAGAGAAAAAGTTCATTTCAAGGCAAGAATTATTGTGACTTAGAGGACAGAGTTTTGGAATTATTAGCTTAATAGATAGAGTTTTGAAGTTAAGAAGGACTGGGTTCAAATCTCATTTCTGTGAAACTTATTAGTTATTTGACTATTGGCAAGTCACTAACATTTGTGAGTCTTACTTTCTTCATCTATAAAACAAGGTGATAATAGTAGCTTTTAGTACCTACTTCATAAGGATTGTTGTGAATATTGAGATGATGCATGTACAATACTTTGTAAAGCTTAAAGCACTATATAAAAGTTATCTTTTATTAACAATAGTAAATTATTCTGTTGTTAACTCTGTTTCCACCCTTCAGCTCAGAGAATTGAAAATTGTTCTTTTTCATTGTCAGAACCCTGAGGTCAGTGTGACTGCCTATTTGATCTTAACCAAATTGGTGTTGGTTCTGGGTATGTGGCCAATTGACTGATAATACCATTTCTTTGAATACTTTGGAAACTTGTCTTCTGTGTTTGAGGACAATTTTGAAAAAGAGATCTTATAGAGTTATAAATTTAAAAACTGTAAACTAGTCGATTTCTGGAAAACAAGATGAGACTTTTCTTTGCTGTCTTTTCATTGTGTTTGGAGAGATAACCGAATATCATAATAGGATCAGATATAGAGCAGAAAGGGCCCTCAGAGGTCATCTAATCCAATCATTTCATTTTACAGATGAAGAAACTGAGACTCAGAAAGGTGCGAGGTGCTAGACCAAGGAGCCCCCTCACCTGATAGGTCGTGGATGCAGATTGAAACCCAAGTCTCATGCCTCCACATTTGTGGGTCTTTCCATTGCCCTCTACCGGTTTAGTCTTCCATCTTAAATTTGTCAGTCACTGACATATGGTAGGAAGTTTTTATAAAAATTTCTGGAGATAGGCTAAATGTTTTACATTCCTTGGTTACCACTGTGTTTGGACCAGGGCAGAAAAACTGAGATGAAATTTATTGTAGCTAAAGTTTTGTCATCCCTCTTTCTATACAAGTAGACACCCTGCTCCCCTCTAAAATTAACTGATGTAAATCATTTTGATTGTTTGTGATCATAAACAAGTTAGTACTTTTATTTCCTGCATTACTTTCCTCAAACGTTTCTTATGAAGATCAGATCTAATAATATGTGTAAACATTTTATGTACAATCAAGTGCTTAATGTCAGTTTTTATCATTGTCGTCATCATCATTGAGATTTACTTTTGTGCTTTTACATTGATAGCACAGAGAGACACCCATTAGCAAGTTCATCCATTACACACTGTCTTATGTTTACAGGACAACTGGCTGGCTCCCCAAGAGGAATTTAATCAACTTCTTGCTGAACTGAACAGTTGTCATGGACAAGAAGCAAAAGGTAAAGGTATGGGTTCTAGTCTCTGCCTCTAGACACTAAATTTGTAAGAGGGATTCTGACTTAATTCTGTTGGCATTTGTAATATTTATACTTATTATTATTACAAGCTAATTCTAATGATAATTGCCCTTTAGAAATATTTTAGTTACTTGATGAACTCAGAGTGTAGACTGAAGCATTTGTTTTTAACTTTAATTTTTTGGATTTTATTTGTATGTATGTTTTCTTTTGAAATATGACTAATATATTAATGTTTACATGACTTCATTTGTATAACTGCCATATTGCTTGCCTTTTCAATGGATGGGAGAGGGAAGGGAAAGAAAGAATTTTGAACTCAAAAGTTTTAGAAATGAATGTTAAAAAAATTTTATGTGAATTTGAAAAATGATAAAATCTTTAAAATATATTTTTAAAAAGCTGAAAAAAACAATTGTGAAGAAAATAATAGAAATATTTTAGTTCTTCTATACCTGAGAATCAGTTAACCTAGTTGTTGCAAATAGGTTTACAGGAAGTTGAATCAATATTAAAAGGGAGAAGATAAACCAGATTGATAAATAGGTTTTTCTAGTGAAAACAGGAAAATGAACAAAAAGATTCACATTTAAAAAAAACAAACCACAAAAGCAGAAAGTAAAAGTTGGCATCATAAACTTATGGCTAATAAAAATTTTACAGAAAAATATTAGAGATTCTTAAACATTAGGTAGACTGTGGGTGAAAATGTGGCTTAAACTGTCAGAAGACACTGAATTTCTTTGGTTTAAAAATTGTTCTTTGTTATGATGGGCTCATGTTGGAGGTTGGGTGGTTTGGATTATCCATTAAAGTGGCTGATGTGAAAACAGAACTTGACAATCTCAAATCGGGCTCTGGAGAGTAGGAATTGTTAGTTCTTTGCATTTGTATCCCTAGCATCTCTTGGAGTGCCCTCCTACATGGTAGAAGTTCAATAAATACAATAATTCTTGACTAATTGATTGATAATATCAGTTAAAATGAGTTTCCTAATTAGCAAATTGTTGTGTTATAATTTTGTTGTAGTGGTTCCATCATTAGATATTCTTTTTCTAACTGCAATAACTGTAAGAGTTAAAGATGAATGAAAGCTTATGTTGATTCTCTGTTATTGATTAGTGAAGAACTAGTTTTAAAATCCTAAGAAAAAAGCATACTACTAACACTGTCTCCCAATGATCCAAAGTCATTTGTATGTTGTTTTGCTTTTTCTGGTTTTATATTTGCTCATTTTATAAAAATTTATTTTATTTTCAATTAATGAACAAAATAAGCATTTCCAAAACACAGTACAATAGAAAACTGCAAATCTGCCATGTGCAACTTTCCTCCAAATATATAGCAAAAGTTGTCATGTAAAGTTATTTTCTATTTTTCTACCTTCCCACCCCCATAGACACAGACTCTTTGACACAAATACGTATATATTTGTAAAATTTTCTATTCACACTTCTGTTTATCAGTTTTTTCTCTGAATGCAAGTGGCACCTTTCTTCATATGTCCTTTATTTTTAAATTATTAAAAATGTGAGATTATTGATAGGGGAAATTTGGGAATTTGGATGAGTGGTTTTGCCTAATCTATTTGGAAAGCAAGTGTAACTACAGCTGAAAGGAAATTTCATGGTATGTAATCATGAAGAATTTTGAGCTTTCTCTACCAACCTTTGCCATTAAAGTAGCACGAAATAAATAACTTTTTTAAAGTATCATAGAGGAAAGATTGCCAAGTAGAAGAAGGATTTCTTATTGATACTGAGGTTTTTCAGGTGGTCCTGTTTATAAATAACATTGAGATTGGCCTGTAATTCACACAGGGAAAAAAAATTTATTTGGCTGAATTGTTAAGTGTGCATATTTCAGTACATGGTATAGAGCAGTGGTTCCCAACATTTTTTTCTGCAAACCCCTTTTTTTCAACAACAACCAAACATATATTATGAACCCTCAAGGTAATTTATTATACTAGTCATAATTTTTTTTAGATTTATGCATTAAGTGCTTAGATTTATTTTATTTTTCTCCTCAGAGCTCCAAATTAAAATATACAAATTAAAATATACAATTTATAATTATTATAAAATTTTATTCTACCTATGATTATTAAAGCATAAAATACATTTTAAAATAATTATGCATATTTTATGTGGGATATTTTGCAAGAATTTAGAAAAGTGATCTTGCTTATAGGGCTTGATTAGGTGGTAAGGTAGATAGAACACCAGACCTAGATCAGGATCTGCCCTGAGAAACTACCAGTTGTCACTTCATCTATTTGCCTCAATTTCTTCATCTGTAAAATGAACTAGAAAAGAAAATAGCAAATTACTCCAAAACATTTTCAGAAAAACCCTTAAATAGGGCCATGAAGACCATCATGACTGAACAACGATAACAACAACAATCCAACAATACCTCAGTATTACCCTTCATAATAAATTTATTTCAGAGATTTTGTAGCATTTTAAATGAAGTCAGTTACAACTTGAAAAGTATTTTAGATAATATGATAATTCTACAAATTCAATTTCTGTGTTGTATTTAATTTGAACAAAGGTTTTGCAATATTTGACTTGACACCACACAGTCTTACATCTTATTTCTATGTTGAGTTTGCTTTTATTTTTTGATTTAAAACAAGAATAAGGTAACACTCAAATATATAGTGGAAAATGCAGAATTTTTTAAACTCTCTTGGTGAGAAATGGAAATTAATTTTAGTCATCCAGTCAATCACAAATGAATATCTAGTAGTTACAGTATAAAATATTTATTTTTCTACTAATGACAAGTGCTACATTGAATGTTAAATTTAATTAAATTATGCATTTAAAAGTTCAGTTCCATATATTGCTCATATATGAACTAACCCTTGTAAAGAAAATCACTTCAGATTTGCTTTTCTTTTCTAATACTGGCACAACTGGCTATACTCTCAGAGAAACCTTATTGAATAACTGACTATTGTTTGCCCTTGGTTCATTTGAAAATCTGTCACAGCAGAATATAGTAACAAAAGTAAAGGATAAGTTTAAACTGGAAAACAGCTTTAATACTACAATGAGAAGCATATCGAGACATTTTTGGCCATGGTAGATATAACAATTTGCTTTACTTGAAACAGGGATTCTGTTTTTTTTAATTGGAGGGAGGGGGAAGGGGGAGGAAATAAATTTTTTGTTGATTAAAATTTTTTAAGTTAAAACAAAAACAACAAACCTCCATTTGGCATGTAAAAAAGCCTTTTGTAAACTTGCCCCAGTCTACTGTTCTAACCTTCTATTTTACCCCTTTCTTACTTGCTTTTTCTCATTCAAGCTACTGTTTTCAATTCCACAATTTTGTTGGGGCTGTTTCCCCATTGTTAGAATAGCTTCTCTGCTTACCTCAACCTCTCAGCTTCGCTAGGTCCCTTCAAATTCAGCTCAAAAATCAGTTTTTACAGGAAAGCTTTCCTCATCCCTTAGCTGCTTATGTTAGTCATGTGCTTAGTAATCTTCAGTGGCTTTCCCCTGACCAATGAATTAAGTTCAGACTTTGTGCTTTTTTTTTCCAAGGGCCACCAAAATCTGGCATCACTGCCTTCCCAACTTGACCTCCTGACACCCCTCACTAGTGAAGCTGTAGTACTCTCACTTCTACTTCCCATAACCAACAGACCACGTGATGCTCTCCCATCTCCATGTCTTTCCTTCATGCTTTTCCCTATTTCTGAAACATTCTCCTGTTCCCAGGCCCTACCATACTTCACCTCAAATGCCATCTCCTCCAGGTAGTCTTCCCTCATATCCTGCTTTACTCATATTTTGTAAGTACTTATTAAATATTTGTGGAATAATGACTGATGAATGAATACTTTTGTGTGTGTGTGTGTGTGTGTGTGTGTGTGTGTGTATTTTTTTTTAAACCAGGGGTGGTATCTTCAAGTTCGTTGACTGAGACATGGAAAGTTTTGATACACTGAAACCTTTTTTATAATGATATTTACTCTGGTAGGGTTTCACTTGAAATTATATTGCAAACAAGATACATTAATAAGATTTATTACATAATTTTGATTTTGACCTATTTATGTTCACAAATTACTTTGTTAAAGAGAGTTCTGAATATTTTATCATAACTGCTGTTTTGTACCGGATGGGCCGATATTCTCTTTTGCTATTGTTGATAATAGAGAGATTAATAGTTCATCCCTTGTGTAGTTGAAGAAGAAGTTATTGACATTTCTTGGAGACAAGGTGAATAATGTGACATTTGTGAGCAGGGACAGGGAGGTTTCCTCCCATTCAGTAATATGACTTTTCTTAAAGAAGATATTGAGGGGCAGCTGGGTGGTGCAGTGGATGGAGCACTGACCCTGGAGTCAGGAGTGCCTAGTTCAAATTCGGCCTCAGATACTTAATAATTAGCTAGCTGTGTGGCCTTGGGCAAGCCACTTAACCCCATTGCCTTGAAAAATCTAAAAAAAAAAAAAGATGATATTGATAGGGTGTAAATTTAGTGATCTGAAGAACCTGACTGAGACACTAGCTTTAAGTTCTTGTGAGCTGATGAATCAGTACCCCGAATTTGATTCTATTGATGCTTCTCTAGGTCACAACATAGATGCAGAGCTAGAAAAGACTACAGAGGTTTTTAGTCCAGAAACACACTGTTGCAGCAGTCCCAAGTGCTGCTGATACCAGAGTAATGATTGGGAAATATTTAACAAAATACATAAAAAATACTGTAATTCAAAATAAATCAAAATACACTAGACCATTAATAATGTTCATATATGATTTTCTCAGTCAGTGTGTAGCTTGCAGAGATCCTCTGCATGGTTTAGTGGTCCCTCTGTGCCATTTGAGTTTGATCCCAGCTCTACTTAGTGACCAAGACTGAGAGAAGTGAAAAAATTTGCACTAATTATAGGTACTAAAGTGGCAGATCCAGGACAGGACACTTAATCTTCTGAATCCAGATATTCCACACTAGGCACCTTCTTCTGATTTGTATTAGTTTTACCAATTTCAGAGCATTTTTTAGCAAAATTTCTCATTTGGATTTTTTCATAATCTTGTAAGGTATAGAGTAGATGGAAATATTCTGAATTTACAGGTGAGGAAACTGCACCTCACAAAGAGTAAAGAATTTGTCCAAGTTTATACAATTATTAAATGATAGGAACTGAGTGAGACTGAACCCTAGCCTTCCTTGCTCTTATCTAGGGGGCCTACTGTTTATATTCCTTTGTGAGGATTTTTGTTTTATTTTATTTATTTATTTGGTTTTTGAAAAGCAGTGGTGTTAAGGGACTTGTCACAGCTAGGTAGTTAAGTGTGAGGTCTGATTTGAACTCAGATCCTCCTGACTCCAGGGCTGGTGCTCTATCCACTGTGCCACCTAGCTGCCCCTTTTTGTTTTATATTTAAAAGGCAATATTGGACTTCATTGGACTGTATCAAAAGTTAGACTGGAATATATTTGTAATTTTGGGTACAATTATAGCATTAAATCTAGCTAAAAGAAGATTTATTACAATGTTTTGTGCGAAAGGAAAGCTACAAGTAGGAAGGAACAACTGCTGTTGCCTTTGCATTTTCAAAAGGAGCTTACATTTGAACTTAGTTCTGTTTCATAGAAATAAGATGTAGGTATTTGGGTTTGAATTTGTATATTTACAGCTAAGACCTACTTGGATAGTTAAAAAGAGAAACAGGTATTATCAAATGCATTAATCTCAGTATTATCTTATAGTGTGTAAAGGCTAGTCATTTGTTCACTTAAAAACTTCCTTTTGCCTTGTTAAGAACCATTCCCTTATATTATTGATTGGGAATGATCCTTTACTAAATAAGGCAAAGTATAAATTTTACACATAATAAAATTGAAGTATGTTATCTTTTACCAGAGAGTATATGGCCTTGTGTGAATTAGAGAAGTCTTCTATTTACACTAATAATTATAAATAACAGTAAAGAGCATGAATGAAATCGTGATTCTATGTAACTTTTACTAGTCACTTTAGATTTTGATTGTCACTCCAACTCTCAAGTGTTTGATACACAGCCATCTGGTAAATTGTAAACATTGTGGTGAAAACTTTCTGCTCAGGTATTTAGGCTTCCTGTCAGCAGGCAAGTGAATCAAAGAACATACCTTTCTTCCCAATATTTTTAAATATAGAAACAAAATTATTTTATTAAGGTAACAGCATAAATATTTATTAGTCATTAAAATAGGTTTAAGTATCCACAAATAACTAGGTAGAAATGAATTCCAAACTCAGTAATTTTCAACTGTTATCAATTCTGTTATTCTGACCATAGTTCTTTGTTGAAACTTAGGTAGAAATACGCTTTACTAAATCAGACTATGGGTTTTTTTGGGGGGGGTTGTTTGTTTTTGGTTTGTATTGTTTTTGGCTTCTTCAAAGTTTCAAGACACTGACATAATCCAGTCCATTATCAAAACTCTGGTAACTTTCGTTCTTCATTGTTTGAAAAAAAAATGCCTAATCTCTGTGGATACGAGGCTCCTTTGTATTTACAAAGTATTTGGCAGAAACATGTTTTTTGTGCTCTCTTATTTCCCCTTTTTCATTATGACTTATCAAAAATGCAGTACAAGATCATGATGTTAGAATTGAAAGGTTCCTTAGAAGACATGAGTCCAATATTCTTATTTTACAGGTGAGGAAACTGAGTCACTTGCCTAAGGGCAAGTAGAAGCATCAGAAGTAGGACTGACTTTAAAGTCAAAGCTCTCCATATTATTCCAACACAGTGTATTCCTTTAATACTTATTGGGCCAGCATTTACCATCACCTACCCAAAGCTTTTTCCTTTCTATCTGATATTCAGAAATTTGCATATGATTAACAGGGGCCTCATCTTCTTTCCATCTCCTTTCCTCTTTGTTTTTGGCATTCCCTAGCTATGACTATTCCATTTCAAAGCTTTTTTTTTTGGTTTTTGCAAGGCAATGGGATTAAGTGACTTACCCAAGATCACACTGCTAGGTAATTATTAAATGTCTGAAGCTGGATTTGAACTCAGGTTCTCCTGACTCTAGGGTCGGTGCCCTATCCACTGTGCCACCTAGCTGCTCTTATATAAAGTGCTTCTTAATAACATTGTCTCATATTATCCCCTTTGAGGTAGGGTGGTGTAAGTAGTATTCCTCAAATTTTTATAGTCAAGGAAATGCAGGCTTACAGCCAGTTACTTTAAGCAAGGTAAAACAAGAAGTAGCTAATCCAGGACTTGTGCTTTATACTATGCCATGTTCCCTCTCAAGCATGTTTTTTGTAATCTAAGAAGCCTCTCTCTCCAGTTCCCAAGATGGTTGAGGGTTCCCTAAGGGAGGTATTATGCTTTCAGCCAGACAGTACGGATAGAGACAATATGACACAACCATTTGGCCCTCTCTTATGGCCTTTTCCCTGACTGAGACCATATTTTAACAGTTAAACAACTAGGTACAGAGAATATAAATACTACTGTACTTATTTAAGAATTAAAAAAAAAGATATCAAAGGAGCAATGAATCTTTAAGTATCCTACTTTTAACAAGATGTTTGCTCATATTTGAAATACCATTCTGTCAGTGTTGCCAAAAGCACATACAATTGGAACAACCTATTTACTTCTTGATTAACTCTCAATATCTTCCAGTTGAGAGGTGCTCGTTTGGACTGAGACAAATCAAGTACATCCCCTCCGGTCTAAAGGTATCCCTGTCCTTGAAGACCCCTCTGAATGGGAGGGAAGGCTTCAGGGACATAGAAAGCAAAGCCTTCGTGCATCTTTCAGACTTCAAGATTCTCCTTCCCTGTTCCAGAATACACACCGTTGTGGATATTAAAGTCTATTAAAGTGGTTGTATGTTCATTTTAATGTGCCTTTCTGAAATACCTACTATGAATGACACACCCTGCTAAGTGCAGACGATGCAAAGACAAAAGACAGTTTATATTTACTTTATGTCAAGTTTTGATGATCTGCTTTCTCTTCATTGGGAGTTAATGTTACTGGTTACGTCCTTTTGATTATTCTTTTTTTTTTCATAAATCAAAGAAATATCACCAGGTTGTTTTTATGTCTTAGTGGATATCTTTACCTAGTTTTGTGCCACAAGAGGGTGCTCATGCCATGTTCCCATCAGTTCTGTGTAAGTATGTCATAGGTTATGTATTTAGGGCTGGAAGAAACCTTAGAGGGATCCTGGGCCTGGCCTTCCATTTCACAAGTGAGAAAATAGGCACAGGAAGGCTAAGGGGCTTGCTGGAGGTCCCACAGGAAGTCTAGGATCCAAACCCAGAATCTGTGCCTCCAAAACCAGAACCTTCCTACTCTACCTAGCTTCAGTGTGGTTCAGGACAGTTCGTGTAACATGTAATTAATAGTTAATTTAACTTCCTTTAAGAGAAACTTTGGCAAAGGTAATCTGTTATTTTGATATTGAATATATAAACCTCTGTCAAAAATTAGAGCTATTAGAGCTATATTGTTGAGAACAAAAAATAGGTTGAAAAAGCAGTATTATGAAATACTTCATATCAAAATAAATTTTTAAGCAAAAAAGACTGATAGCATAATTGAATGGAAAAAACAGTTCTTAGCAGAAAAGTCCAGACTGGAATTAAAGAACAGAGAAGAAAGGTGTCTGCACTTGCTGCTCATAAATTTGAATCACTCTTCTAATCATATAATGTTCCCGTTTGTTAAGGTCACTCTGCTCATATTATAAGGCACCATTTCCCTCTGATTCTACTGAAATGCTGATTTTAGACTGACTGACTTCCCATAATTGTCATTATACCTGTTTCTACAGTAGAGACAAACCTAACTGAAAAAAAGAGGTATGTCTCCTGAGTGATATTTGGCAATAAAATAGTAGTAGGTTAGGACTAAGTCTTGGGAGCTCAAAGAAACTGAATACCTTCTTGATAATTAATACATTGATATATTGAATCTGTTATTGAATTATGTTATGCCAATAAAAGATAACAGATTATAGGCTTCAATGGTATTTTTTTGATTGGCCAAAAAAAATAATTAAAAATTCACAGCTAGAATACCTTTGTAAAATTTTGAGCCAATTGTTCCTGGGAACTCAATGTAGAAAAATTTCAGATCACTGAATGCAAATTGTCTCATTTGCTGTATTCATATTTTTACTTCTTACTCTTTATCTACTTTTGTGATTTTTTAAACTAATACTTATTACATATATAGGTCCCTGGGTAAAGGGACCCTTACCCTTCCTTGCCCCCTATCTTCTAATCCCAGATCTATATTTTTGCAAGGCAGGACTTGAAATTTCATTCTTTTTCAAAAGAGATAATTATTTTCTGCTAATTATAATATACTTTCTGAGACTTTCTATTTCTTGGTAATTATACTATCTAAACTTACAAGGTTTTTGAGTCAAATAATAAGATCACAGTGAGAAAAGACATTCTTCTAAAATAAAATTAATTTAATTTACAGCTGAGTTGTGAAAGTTGTGAAGTATTAGTAGTAAGATTTATTTATCTAAGAACTAACTTTGTAATTTATATATTTATATGTGTGTGTTCATAAAATGTAGCCTATATGTTAAGTGAATATCCCAGAAATGGTAGGAACCAGCAAGTTTTAGTGCTACATTTGCCAGTAGTTTACTTTGGGACTCTAGATGAGGGACAGCCTTCCTTAGCTACATTTTTTTTATTTTTTATTTTTTTAGGTTTAATTATATATTTCATTCTAAAGGATAAAGAGTAATGTAAATATTTTCTTTATATTGTTCATTATAAATCTCCAAATATTAATTTATTATAATGTAACAGCATTTATAAATTATTATGCTCTTAAAGTTTTATATGAATGAGATCCCATAGCTTAGTAATGATGAAGCTCATTGAACTTTTCTATCTTTACTTTAGATTTTTCAAACAACAAGGAGGAAAAATCCTTTAGCCTTGAAGAGAAGTCCAAGTCTTCAAAAAGACGTGTTCACTATACAAAATTTACAAAGGGTAAGAATAAACATCTTGTATCATTGATGACAATGTATAATCTGAATATCACAGGATTGTTATAGGTGACTCGGAAGTCTGACAAAGTAAGATGCAGTTCAGAGTATTACTTTTTGGGCAAAGACATTGTCAAATTGAAATAATCCAGTGGCAGCCAGAATAGCAAGAAGACTAGAAACTGGGTCATCTTAGAATCAAACATCTGTCAAAGGAATTGGTTAAATTTGGCCAAAAAAAGATGACCTATGGGGGTGAGGGAGTCTTTGAAAAGCTATTCTATGAAAGTGAAGTTATGCCTTTTATTTTGCTTGACCCCAGCAGATGGGCATAAAGAAGGAGAACCAGATTTTACCTACATTAAGAAAATTCTTCCTAAACTGCTTTGGAAGGTAGTGGGTTCTCCTTTGGAGGGCTTTGGGTAGAAGTTCAGTGTTTGACCTGTTGTAGATGGGATTTCTATTCCATTCTAGATGATCTCGGATGTCCCTTCTATGGTTCTGATAACATTTAAGAGTCTTTGTCTTAGTCTGTTGATTCAAGTGAGTGACTTTGTTCATACAAGTCACAGAATTATTGAGCATAAAAACTGTTTCTTCCCATTTAATTTCATTTGTTTTTAGAAATGAATAATTTCATTAAATCAATCTTAGACCCCCAAAAAAGTCATTAAAAAATTAGGAGGTGAGAAGACTTGATCTAATTGTTTCACTGTGGCATTCTTTCAAATATTCCAAGAATTCATGTGTTCCACACATAAATTATTCATAAATATAAATAAAGATTGGAAAATTGCCCAGTACCTTTCATAAGGCAAATATGGTACCAGATGTAAAATCAGATAGAGATGACACTAAAACCAAAAATTATTAACCAATTTTTTTGATAAATATAGATGCAAAAAGATTAAATAAAATATCAATCAGGAGAATAAAGCACTACATCATGAAGGACATGATTCATCATGACCCAGAAAAGTTTTTATCAAACATACAAGGCTGCTTTCAGTATCAGAGATTACTATCAATCCCTTAAAATAAATGTATCAGGGCAGCTAGGTAGCTCAGTGCATAGAGCACCGACCCTGGAGTCGGGAGTACCTGAGTTCAGATCTGGCCTCAGACACTTAATAATTAGCTAGCTGTGTGGCCTTGGGCAAGCCACTTAACTCCACTGCCTTGGGAAAAAAAAAAATCTTAAAACATATGTATCCAAAATTGTTTTTTAAAAGCTGATCTCTATAGATGTTCTTGATAAAAAAAAATACTAAAGTGAAGAGATAAGATGATTTTTCCTCAACGTAATTATAAATGTATACCTTATGCTTAAGTTTTTGGAGAGGAATGTTATAAGTTGAGTTGAGTCACTGTCTCTCCTCTGCCATCTTGGCTTTACCTCTTCCTATTTAATTTTTTAAAAAATAATGATTATAAATTTAATAATAAACAATTATAAATGTATTTTGATATCTTTTCATTGATATCTTTTGTTTGTTTGTTATTTAGATTTTCTCTGTGTGTTTCCCTTATCCCTTCCAAAGAGCCATGCTTTAAATTTTCAAAAGAAAGGAAAAAAAAATCTATAAAACTTATAAAACACTTCAGAAAAGTCTGTTATTATATAGTGTTCCACACCAATGATCATTGATTGATGCAAAGAAAGGAGAAAAGTTATCTTTTCATCTCTCTTCTTTGAGACCAAGCTTAGTAATCATAATTTCAAATTTTGCCTGTTTCCTCATTCAATTTTTTAAAACATGTATAATGCCTTTTCATAAGTCATTTCTTAATTTTTAAGTAGTATTTTGTGGAGATAATTTTCTGTTATCGTAAAGAGAATTCATCTCTTTGTAAAACCTAGAAGTATTTTAATTGTCTTGGAAGTTTCAGTAAAAATGACCTTACCTGTCTTTTATCACAGTATATTTTTGAAACCATGACTTCGAAACTTCAATAATTAGAAATACCATCTTTTTTTCCTATATATGTATATATATATATATATATATATATATATATATATATATATATATATGTATGTATGTATGTATGTATTGATAATTGAATTCCTATGATGCTGTACTTCACCACTAGATGGTAGACCCACAATGAGAAGTTGAAATCCTGGCTTTGTAAGGCTCATATCTGAATACCAGAAGTGGAAATTAGCTGTCAAAACTAAGGCATGACGAAATGGTAACATAAGAGGCAGAAAAGTGCCTTTGAGTGAGGAGAGGTGGAGAAGCAAGGGCTGTTGATTACATTTCCTTTATGTGATACCTGAAGAATAGCTTCTTTGGAGAAAGGACCAGCAATCCCTGCCAGTAGCCAACCAAATGTGACCCACAGGACAGGCAAGGCCACCCATTCAAGGTGGTGTGCCTAGCCTCTTTCAGGTGGCTTGAACCGCTTTCATTACCACCAGTGATGGAGGTAGCCCAGGTCCATGAACATAGGAACCTTGGAAACAGCAAAGCTTGCAACCCAGTGCCCTTAATTGTCATCCTGGGAAGCCACTCCTGTGGAGACTTTGCCTGGCACTTGCTTCTATAGGTGCTAAAGCCACAGCTTAGTCCTGGAAAGCAAAGTCCTTGGTATTGCACCAGAAATATAGTTTATTAATAATAATTGACATTAATGAAGAAACATTAACATCTGCTTTGTTGTTGCTCTGTAAGGATCTCTGAACCTGGCTGTGCCACTGACTTGCTATATAATTTTAGTCAAATGTTTAATTTTTTCAAGAATGTGAATTCTCAGAGTGTTTGAACCATTTTTTTCCTGATAGTAATTCTGTGAAAGTAAATAATTCACCTTGCCCACTCTTGGGCAAGATTAATGGTAGTTATCCCCACTTCATAGACAAAGAAACTAACAAAAACCAGGAAGACTGTGAATAGTAGGAAAAACAACTTTTAACAAAACTTTCATGCTGTTTTGCCTTAGTGAATTGGTTTCTCACATATGCATATACATAATTTTATATAAGTATAGTTTATAGCCCTAAATTTTTAAATGCTTTTTTGTCATACTCTTAGGGCTTATATGAATGATAGGTGGTTTACTGAGCTAGGTTTGTTTGCTTGTTTGCTTGCTTTGAGGCAGTAGGGTTGAGTAACTTGTCCTGGTAAGAATCTGAGACCAGATTTAAACTTAGATCTTCCTGACTTAAGGGCCACTGTGCCAACTAGCTGCCCAGATAGTTGTTGGGGGTTTTTTAAGCAATCATTTCACAGGTTAAAAAAAATCTTTTTCAAAAAGTAATCCCAATGTGGAGAAATAAGTGTGTCAGCATGGACATACTCTGTCTGTCCACAAGTGACAGAAAAACTTTATTTGTATGTGTGGAGGGGGGTTGGAAGATATAGAAGAAAAAAAAAGATTTCTTTTATATAAGCAGTGTGATAAGTGTGTTTATAAATGAGATTAGAATGGCAATTAATTTTTGTGACAGTTTAGACTGTTTTGCTTCTGAGAAAAGGAAAGTAACCATGAAATATTTTTATAGGTTAAGTATGTAGCCTGCTTATCCTGCTTCTGAAACTTAATACCAATACGACCTAGGGCAAATCATTTAACCTACCTAGTGCTGATTTCCTCAATTGTGAAATAAAAGGTTACATCAGTGCTATTAAAC
Organism: Macrotis lagotis; assembly: GCF_037893015.1. Taxonomy (NCBI): domain Eukaryota; kingdom Metazoa; phylum Chordata; class Mammalia; order Peramelemorphia; family Peramelidae; genus Macrotis; species Macrotis lagotis. The sequence goes on from NC_133658.1 coordinate 153,310,751, forward strand.
TCAAATAGAAATGATCTTTATATTTTGTGTATTATATCTATTAATATATTAAAATATCATTATAGTAATATATTAAAATTTTTAAAAATATTTCCCAGTTACAATTTAATCTGATTCAGGGCATGCTCAGGAGTTGTGAGGGCCTCAGTGTGACACCTCTGGGTTAATAGCTGCTGAGATTTCTTCTAACTCTTATCTTCTCATTTTCATAGCAATATGAATTCTTCTCCATTCTTTAAATAGAATTTTACATTATCTAATTTTTTAACACTTGATTTTTCCACAGTAACTTTTCAGATTTTATTTAATTAATTTTTAAAATAATATGAACTATCCCACTTTTTAAGAAAGACTGCATCTGAATGACCTTGTAGTAAGGGAGCTCCTGGTACAAATTCTGCCTCCCACACTGACTTGCTGAATATAATAGTAAATCCTTAAGTACCTCCTTCACAGGATGATTATGAGGCTCAATTGAGGTAATAATTAAAGTACTTTGCCTACTTTAATGCACTATAGAAATGTTAGCTATCTTGCTGTCTTCATTCATCTTTCTTTGAACCCCCCCCCACTCATGTTCATTCATCTTATTATTCTTGATGTGCTGGGGTGGGGGGTTGTTGGGGTTTTTGGGGGGGGGGATTCTTGCAAAGCAATGGGGTTAAGTAACTTGCCCCAGCTAGGCTAGGCAATTATTAAGTTTCTGAGGCTGGATTTGAACTCAGGTACTCCTGACTCCAGGGCTCTATCCACTGTGCCACCTAGCCGCCTTGATATGCTGGTTTTTAAAGCTAGTATTTTAATATAACATTTATTTTCCTTTGTCATAGCATCTCTGCCCCTTGCTTATTTTCTTAAACAAAGTGTAGTAATTCCTCAGTTATTCACATTGTTGGAGAAACTGAATATCCAGTTTCTACTTGAGTGAATTTTCTAGATAATTGAAGCTCATCTAAACATTTAAAGCTATATAGTTTTAACCACTTTCAATCCAAGCTTTTCTAAAATGTATTACACTTTAACTTGCTTTATTTTCTTTAAAAAAATCTTTTATTTATACCTTTTACTTTTATATTGCTTTAATTTCTGAACATATTGCTTCTCACCTCTTCTCCCCATCCACCCAGCTTCTTTCCTTCTCCTGTAACAAGATAAAGAGCATATTTTAGCAAAACTAACCACCATATGGTCTGTATTTGATAAGTGTACATGTTTTACACAAATATTTCCTCATCTCTATTAAGAAGGGAAGGACACATATTTTCTCAACTCTTCTCTGGGGGGCAAGTTTAAACAATATAATTAAGCTAATTTTAGTTTTTTCTCTTTGTTGTAGTCATTATATTGTTTTCCTGGTTTTGCTAACTCCACTTTGTATCAGTTTGACTTTCTATATTTGTCTTTTTTCATATTCATTGTTTCTTCAGATGTAGTAGTAGTCCATTACACTGATGAGATGAATTTCATCAAAGGATCAAAGTTCTGTTAGAAGAATTCACCCCCCAAACTGTAGAAACAATTGAATCCTCACTGCACAGTTTAAGATGGGTTTTCCATAGATTTTAAGATTTATTTTTGATCTGCATTGTATTTACATCCTGACTTCTTGTTTGAGAAATGTGACCCATAACTACAAGCAGTCTTCCATTATGCAAGGTAATTAATCTTTTTTTAAAGATCAATTCCTCTTTTTGAAATATTTTATTTATTTTGAATTTTATAATTTTTCCCCTAATCTTGCTTCCCACCCCCCCACAGAAGGCAGTCTGTTAGTTTTTACATTGTTTCCATGGTATGCATTGATCTAAGTTGAATGTGATGAGAGAGAAATCATATCCTTAAGGAACAAACATAAAGTATGAGATATAGCAGAATTACATAATAAGATAACAGGTTTTTTTTAAATTAATGGTAATAGTTTTTGGTCTTTGTTCAAACTCCACAGTTCTCTCTCTCAAGATACAGATGGCATTCTCTTTTGCAGATCCCAAAATTATGCCTGATTGTTGCCCTGTTGGTATGAGCAAGTCCATTAAGGTTGATCATCACTCCCATGTTGCTGTTAGAGAGTACAGTGTTCTTCTGGTTCTACTAATCTCTCTCAGCATTAGTTCATGCAAATCATTGCAGGATTTCCTGAATTCCCATCCTTCCTGGTTTATAAAATTGAACAATAGATTTCCATCACATACATAATACCACAGTTTATTCAGCCATTCCCCAGTTGATGGGCATTCACTCAATTTCCAATTCTTTGCCACCACAAACAGAGCTGCTATGAATATTTTTGTACAAGTGATGTTATTACCCTTTTTCATTATCTCTTCATGGTATAGATCCAGTAGTGGTATTGCTAAATCAAAGGGTATGCACATTTTTGTTGCCTTTTGGGTATAATTCCAAATTGCTCTCCAGAAAGGTTGGATGAGTTCATAGCTCCAACAATGTATTAATGTACCAGATTTCCCACATCCCTTCCAATATTGATCATTGTCCTTTCTGGCCAGTCTGAGAGGTGTGAGGTGGTACCTTGGAGATGCTTTAATTTGCATTTCTTTAATAGGTAATGATTTAGAGCAATTTTTCATATAACTATGTATCGCTTTGATTTCCTCATCTGTAAATTGCCTTTGCATATTCTTTGACCATTTGTCAGTTGGGGATTGGCTTGTCTTTTTTTTTTTTTAAATTGACTCAGGGTTGGCTAGGTGGCGCAATGGATAGAGCACCAGCCCTGGAGTCAGGAATACCTGAGTTCAAATCTGGCCTCAGACACTTAATAATTACCTAGCTGTGTGGCCTTGGGCAAGCCTCTTAACCTCATTTGCTTTGCAAAAACTTAAAAAAAATTGACTCAGTTCTCTGTATATTTTAGAAATGAGTCCTCTGTCAGAAATACTAATCATAAAAATTGTTTCCCAATTTACTACATTTCTTTTGATCTTGGTTTACAGTGGTTTTGTCTGTGCAAAAGCTTTTTAATTTAATGTAATCAAAATTGTCTAGTTTATTTTTAATGGTGTTCTCCATGTCTTCCTTGGTCATAAACTGCTTCCCTTTCCATAGATCTGACAGGTAAACTATTCCTTGATCATCTCCTAGCTTGCTTATAATATTAATTTTTATGTCTAGTTCCTGTATCCACCTGTGAGGTGTTAGTCTAATCCAAGTTTCTGCCATACTAACTTGCAATTTTCCCAACAGTTTTTAGTTGGTCTCTTTGGGTTTATCCAGCAGCAGATTATTACAATCAGTTATTACTATTGCACTTAGTCTATTCCACTGATCCACCACTCTATTTCTTAGCCAATACCAGAAAGTTTTGATGATTGATGCTTTATAATATAATTTTAAATTTGTTTGGGCTTTTTTTTCATTACATCCCTGGAGATTCTTGACTTTTTATTTCTCCATATGAATTTACTTAACAATTTTTTCTAACTCATTAATTTTTTGGAATTTTGATTGGTAGGGAATTAAACAAATAGTTTAATTTTGGTAGAATTGTCATTTTTATTATATTTGCTTGGCCTATCCATAAGCAGTTGACATTTTCCTAGTTATTTAAATCTGATTTTATTTGTGTGAGAAGTGTTTTGTAATTGTTTTCAAAAAGTTTCTGTGTCTTCCTTAACTGGTAGATTCCCAGGTATTTTATATTGTCTGAAGTTACTTTGAATGGAATTTCTCTTTCTAGCTCTTTATGCTGCTTTGTTAGTGCTATTCATATATAAAACTGTTAAGGATTTATGAGACTTTATATTATATCCTGTGACCTTGCTAAAGTTGCATTATTTCTAGTAGTTTTTAAGATTATTTTTTGGGGTTCTTTAGGTACACCATCATCTCACAGAGTGAGAGTTTTCTCTCTTCCTTCCCTATTTTAATTCCTTCAATTTCTTTTTCTTCTCTTATTGCTGAAGCTAACATTTCTAATACAATATTGAATAGTAGTCGTGATAATGGGCATCCTTGTTTCACCCCTGATCTTACTGGGAATGCTTCAAGCCTATCCGCATTGCATATAATGCTTGTTGATGGTTTCAGATAGATACTGCTTATTATTGTAAGGAACAAACCATTTATTCCTACACTATCTAGTGTTTTTAGTAGGAATGGATGCTGTATTTTGTCAAAAGCTTTTTCAGCATCTATTGATGTAATCATATGATTTCTGATAGGTTTGTTATTGATATAATTAATCATACTGACAGTTTTCCTAATATTGAACCAACCCTGCATTCCTGGGACAAATCCTACTTGGTCATAATGTATTATTCTAGTGATAACTTGAAGTCATTTTGCTAAGTTGTTTTGCTAAGATTTTATTTAAGATTTTTGCATCTGTATTCATCGGGTCTATAATTTTCTCTGTTTTAACTCTTCCTGGTTTAGGTATCAGCACCATATTGGTGTCATAGAAAGAGTTAGGCAGAGTTCCATCTTCCCCTATTTTTCCAAAGAGTTTATATAGAATTGGAACCAATTGTTCCTTAAATGTTTGATAGGATTCAATTGTGAATCCATCTGACCCTGGAGATTTTTTCTTAGGGTGTTCAATAATGGCTTGTTGAATTTCTTTTTTGGAGATAGGGTTATTTAAGTATTTAATTTCCTTTTCATTTAACCTGGGTAACTTATGTTTTTGTAAATATTCATCCATTTCATTTAGATTATCAAATTTATTGGCATAGAGTTGGGCAAAATAATTTTGAATTATTACTTTAATTTCCTCCTCATTGGTGGTGAGTTCACCTTTTTCATTTATGATACTAGCAATTTGGTTTTCTTTTTTTTTTTAAATCAAATTGACCAGAGGTTTATCAATTTTATTGGTTTTTTTCATAAATCCAGCTCTTGGTTTTATTTTCTAGTTCAATAGTTTTCTTGCTTTTGATTTTATTAATTTCTCCTTTAATTTTTCAAGTTTCTAATTTGGTATTTCACTGGGGGGGTTTTAATTTGTTCTTTCTCTATTTTTTTAGTTGCATGTTTAGTTAATTGATTTCTTCTTTCTCTAATTTATTCATATAAACATTTAAAGATATAGCATAACCCCTGAGAGCCGTCTTGAGTGAATCCCATAGGTTTTGGTATGTTATTTCATTATTGTCATTATCTAGGATAAAATAAAATAAATTCTTTTTATACTTTGTTGTTTGATACTCATTCTTTAAAATGAGGTTATTTAGTTTCCAATTAGTTTTGGGTCTATATCTCCCTGGCCCAATATTGCATGTGATTTTTATTGCATTATGATCTGAGAAAGATGTATTCACTATTTCTGCCTTTTTGCAATTTTATGTCCTAGTACATAGTCAATTTTTGTGTAAGTGCCATGTACTAAAGAAAAGAAAGCATATTCCTTTCTATCCCCATTCAATTTCCTTCATAGGTCTATCATGTCTAGGTTTTCTAGCAGTTTATTTACCTCCTTAACTTGTTTATTTTATGATTATATTTCTTAAATCTGAGAGCAGGAGATTGAGGTTCCTACTAGTAGAGTTTTGCATCTAATGTCTTCCTGTAACTCCTTCAACTTCTCTTAAGAATTTGGATGCTATACCATTGGGTGCATACATATTTAGTATTGAAATTACTTTATTGTCTATGGTACCTTTTAGGAGGATAAAGTTTCCTTCCTTATCTCTTTTAATGATAGCTATTTTTACAGCTGCTCTGTAACTGTTCACTTCAGTTGGAGCAAAATATATTTTGCTCCAGCCTTTTACCTTTATTCTATATGTATCTCTCTCTGCTTCAAATGAGTTTCTTGTAAGCAACATATTGTTGGATTCTGTTTTTTAATCCACTCTGATATGTGCTTACGTTTAAGGAAGAGTTCATCCCATTCACATTCAGAGTTAATACTCTTTATTGCCCTCCATGTTTTCTTCCCTCTGTTTGTATTTTTCCCCTTTTTCCCTTTATCCATATTCCCCTGGTATTTTGTTTCTGAATACCACCACCTTCAGTGTGTTTAACCTCCTATATCCAGCCCCCCTCCCTAAGAGCAATTCTTTCTTTTTGAATCTTAATCTTTTTTCCTTTTAAAGATTTTATTTATTTTGAGTTTTACAATTTTCCCCTAATCTTACTTCTCTCCCCCCACCCCCCACAGAAGGCAGTTTATAAGTCTTTGTTTCCATGGTATACATTGATCCAAATTGAGTGTGATGAGAGAAAAATCATATCCTTTAGGAAGAAACATAAAGTATAAGAGATAGCAAGATCAGACAATAAGATATCAGTTTTTTTCCCCCTAAATTTAAGGTCTTTGATCTTTGTTCAAAATCTACAGTTGTTTCTCTGGATACAGATGGTATTCTTCATTGCAGAGAGCCCTAAATTGTCTCTGACTGTTGCACTGATGGAATGAGAGAGTCCGTCCAGGTTGATCATCACCCCCATGTTGCTGTTAGGGTGTACAGTGGTTTTCTGGGCCTGCTCATCTCACTCAGCATCATTTCATGCAAATCCCTCTAGGTTTCCCTGAATTCCCATCCTTCCTAGTTTCTAATAGAACAATAGTGTTTCGTGATATACACACACACACACACACACACACACACACACACACACACACACACACCACAGTTTACTAAGCCATTCCCCAGTTGAAGGATATTTACTTAATTTCTAATTCTTTGCTACCACAAACAGGGCTGCTATGAATATTTTTGTACAAGTGATTTTTTACCCTTTTTCATCATCTCTTCAGGGTACAGACCCAGTAGTGTATTACTGGATCAAAGGGTATGCACATTTTTGTTGCCCTTTGGGCTTAGTTCCAAATTTTTCTCCAGAAAGGTTAGATGAGTTCACAGCTCCACCAACTTTAGTTTGCATTTTTTGTAGAAATTTCAAAAAATACATGAAAGTAAAAATTGAGACCTAAAAACATGCAGTCCTACAATCATGTCATTCACAAATCTGAAAATAGAATTACAACATATACTGTTTTTACTGGGCCAGCCAGTCTTGGTTCTTATTCTTAGAAATAGTTAGGATGCATAGAACTATTGTGCATAAAACTCAGGAAGACTTGAGTTCAAAATCTACCTGGGAAAATTACTTAACCATTATTTGTTTCAGTTTTATCTCTATGAAACAAGGATAAAAATAGCACCTAACTCCCAGGATTGTTATGAGGCGATTATGTAAAGTGCTTCACATAGTTGCTAGCACATAGTAAGCACACTGGTTACGCAGTCTATTGATGTCCCAGAGATAATTAGCAAACAGAAGCATCCTAAATCTTGGTTTTGTTTTACCAAGGGAGTTGCATTTAGGAAACAGAAGATAAGTAAGTTAGGAATAATTCTACTGTAGACTAGCTTTGAGAATGGAAATTCATTTCTGACTTACATACCATTAAGTGATCTCTTTTCTCCTCATGCTCCAAGACTTTACATATTCTCAACCTGCTGTTGTTGTTTGTTGATCTTGTTATATTGCCTAGGCTGGAAGTGTAAGAATGCTTGTGGTATAGTAGAGCTGGAATTTTAACCAAGTCTTCTAATTTCAAATTTGTCTCTACTTCTATTACCCTGGATCACTTTTTTCACTTTACCTCTTTAAGAAGAACCTGGACATTATCTTTCCATTTTGCAGCAACTAATTTATTTCTTCTGGTTTCTTTTTTAGCACAAATACCAAAATTAACATAATTCAGTTCCTCTAGTGATATATTAGCAAATATTAGGTCAACTCATTGCTTTTTAGAAAAGTATCGCACTTTTAGAGTATCAATAGTTCCCCTTGTATTTAGACAATGAAAAAAAGCTTGTCATTCTTAACAGCCTCTTCTTACTTTATTACCACTCAGCTTCCTCCTCTGCAAAAGTCAAAGGAAGATGCACAAAACTGAGGGAATGGTTATGTTTTATTTAATGGTGGGTTATAGTAGCCAAAGATTTATCACCTAATGACTAACCTATTTGTGATGAAACCCCTCTGTGCTTTACTCTGCTGGTCCTTGCAAGGCAATCTGCCTCAGAACTGTTTTTTGAAACCTTTTCAGAGAAGTAGAACTATTCAGAGCTTATAATCCATTGGAATGTAAATTAGGATCATTCCTCCTGAGATACCACTTTGAGGTGTTTTTTTTGTGAATGAATTCCAGTTTTATTTTAAATTTAAAATCATATAATTTATTAGCTTCTTGTGATTTCCTGACAATTGGAGTTAGATCTCTACAGATTTTTCATGTTGTCATATGAGGAAAGGAAAATTAGAAACCTAGAACACATTTACTTGGAAATTTTCTAGATCAGTTAATTGATCCATTAATCACCTCCTGAAAGAGAAATCTAAAAGTAAAAGCTTTAGGAATGTTGTCAAAAATCCAGAATTCTCACATTTCAAAAAAAAAATGCTACAGTTATTTGGAAAGATGCAATTAAAGTACTAAGGAACAACAGTAATCTGGAACATAATCCTCCAAAGCTTCTATTGTAAATTAGAGGAGATCTTGGAATTCAATATTCCATAAGTCAAAAGAGATAACTTACACTCAAGAATATCTTATAAAGCCAAGACTAATCTTATAAGGGGAAAAAAGGAATATAGATATTCAAACATTTCTTATAAAAAGACTAAATAGGAACTTGGAAATACAAACTCAAGAATCAAAGAAACCAAGATCATTAAATTTATCCGAAGAATAGGAAAGGTTTGTATAATAATGTAACATTAACATTCACATCCAACTTCATTTATTTATTACCTATGTGATCCTGGACTAGTTATTTAGCCTACTTCAACCTCAGTTTCCTCATCTGTAAAATGCAGATAGTAAGAATAAGAATAAGAATAAGAATAATAATACTTAGGTTGTTGTGAAGATAAAATGAGATATTATAAAGTATTTTGTAAAATATTAATTCCTATATAAAAGCTAGCTATTAGTAATAATAATAATAATATAGAAACAAATATCCTTTCAGAACTTTAATATCTTCAAAGGGTATTGAAGTTAAGAAAAAGAGGATCAAGCGATGCAGAAAGATATTTATAGATACAATGTGGATATATTTTGCTTTAATATAATTATTTGATACAAGTTATTTTTTTCTTTCCCTTTTCATTTGGGGAATAGTTGGGGATAAAGTGCTTAGCAGTATTAATTCCCCCAAAGAACCACTGAAACAATTTTTAATGTGTAGAACAGAACCTATAAAATTCAAAAGGAAAGCACAAATAGCCAGGACAGTTTTGAAAGTTAGGGAATTACTTTTTTTTTAAAGGTAACTCAGTTTCATATACAGTCATCTGATACACACACACATACCACGTAAAAATGGTTTTTTTGATTGGTTAAATTCATAATATAATATTTAAAAATCAATTGCCTCCCAGCGTCACAATTAAGAATTTTTTAATAGCCCTATATTCATTTCATAACCACTTTGCTTCCACTTCTTATGTTTTTGCCATCTCTAGATCTAACATACTTACTTGATTTTTTAAAAATATACACCTTTTATTTTTATTTCACATTTCCGAATAAACCTTCCATCTCATCTACCGATCATCCTTTATAACAAAAAATTTTTAAAAAGAAGGGGGGAAGCAGTTCATTAAAACTGACCAGTATGCCAATTGTATCTGACATCATTTTGAATATTGTACATTTGTAGTTTCCTATCTCCCTTAAATGGAAGGATTTGCATTTTATCAACTTTTATTTAGGTCTAATATTGGTTATTATAATTATACTGTATTTAGTTTTGCTTTATTATTCTTTATTTTTATATTGTTGTGGGCATGAATATTGTTTACCTAGTTTTGCTTACTAATTTACTCATAGATGTCTGTCCAATACTTCTCTGAATTCTTGCTGAACTAATTTTGTTGTAGTTTTTAATATTTTTTCTACAAGTCATCTTTATTTTAGGAGTTTCATAATCTGCATTTGTTGATTGTTTAAAAACAAATGAAATAAAGAAATTTATTATGTTGCTTTTTTAGGAAAAGATCTTTCGTCTCGGAGTAAAACAGATCTGGATTGCATTTTTGGGAAAAGGCAAAAGAGTGAGATTTCTAAGGTAATTGAAATTACACTACATGTAATTGGATCATCTGTGTCTTGTCCCTCAGGATTTGATTTGCAGTTTTTCCTAAAGATGTGACATTTTTTTTTCTGTTCCTGACCTTAGGGTTCAGGAGGGTAAGGAAATTTTTATTCTAAATTCTTTTTAGAAAAGACTCTACCCAAATGTCATCATTATCTTCCTCCTTAGTATGTACATATTGTCTTCTTCAAAATACTCCTGGAATGTGATTTTACCTCTGCTTTGACTGGTTCATTGAAACTCATAGAGAAATTCTTTTTGTTAACATAATCAGAATGAGAAGAACATACCCCCCCCCCCAACCATACACAGTGCTAGAATATTGTGTAGAGCAGTACTACAGTAGCAGTTCAACTTATTGTAACTAGACTGCAAATCATTTGTTGGAAATGATCCCTGGTGGGAAGATAGAGACCATCCCTATGGTCCAGTCCAGTGTATTCCTACACAGACTTTAAAACTTTTTGTAAAGTTTGGGATCTAATTGTTTTAGAAATCCTGAAGGATTTTGAAGGGATATTTTCTTCCCTTCTTTGACTTTGAAAGTTTTGTTGTTGAAGAATGGCCTAGACTATAACCAAGCTACAACCTAAGTGGCATCTTTAACTCCATTAAAAAAATAATCTGAAGCCCATCATGTAATGCAGTTGTTCCTTCACTGAATCTTGACAGGTACTTTTGATGCTCTTAAAACAACCTGAAGTGTTTATCTGTTTGTTTTATTTTCATATTTTATTATAGGGGAAGATAAGGTGACATAAATTTTATATAAGATATTAAGTGTTTATTATTTACTTTTAAGATCCTCTTGAAGGTCTAAATTACCAGTTAGAAATATCAAATTAGAGGATATCAAATGTAATTTGGAGCAAAGAGATCTTGATGAGTTTTGCAGTCTAGAAATCACTTTCATCATAGCTTTATACAGAACGAAGTTAACATGGTTGGTTTTGGATCAATTATAAAGGCATGGGCTTTCAGAGGTGTGTGTGTTGATTATTTAAAGTTTATTCTATATATGGCTTGCTTTGTTTGTATTTGTTTGTATAATGCCTATATTGGATTCTTTTTTTCTTACTTTATTTTATTTTTTCCCGGTTACATATAAAAACAAGCTTTAACATTCATTTTTTAAAACTTTGAGTTTTGAATTCTTTTCCTCCTTCCCACCCTCTTTCCCCCCTCATTGAGATAGCAGGTTATTTGATATAGGTTAAAAATGTGTATTCGTGCCAAACATTACTATAAAAGTCATGTTGTGAAAGTAAAAATGGCATCCCCACTTCAAAAAAAGGAATCACAAGAAAAACAAAGTTAAAAAAACAACATACTTCAATCTGTATTCAGACATCAACAGCTCTGTCTTTGGGAATGAATAGTATTGTTTATAATAAGTCCTTCAGTCTTGTCTTGGGTCACAGCATTGCTGAGAATAGGCAAATCATTCAAAGTTAATCATCCTACAATATTACTGTTACTTTGTATATATATTTTTCCCATTGCATCTGCTTATATAAGTTTTTCCAGGGTCTACTGAAAGCATCCTGTGCATCATTTCTTATAGCAGAATAGCATTCCATCATTATCATGTACCACGATTTGTTCAGCCATACCCCAGCTGATAGGTATCTCTCAATTTCCAGTTCCTTGACACCAGAAAAGAGCCGCTATAAATATCCTTATATATGTGTGAGTTCTTTTCTTACTGTTTTTTATCTCTTCTGGAATATAGACCTGGTGGTGGCATTACCAGGTAAGAAGTTCTATAACTTTTGTGCATTATTCCAAATTGTTCTACACAATTGAATCATTTTAAAACTCCTCCAATAGTGTATTAGTGTTTCATTTTTCTTACATCTCCTCCAGTATTTGTTATATTTCTTTCTGTCTTAATAACCAACCCAATAGATATAAGTTGTACCTCAGAATTTTTCTAGTGTGCATTTCTAACAATCAGTAGTGAATTAGGGCACTTTTTTTAATGTGACTATAGATAGCATTGATAACCTCATCTGAAAACTGTTCATATCATTTGATCATTTAGCAGTTGGGGAATGACTTTCATTTTTTATAAATTGGCTCAGTTCTCTCTATGTTTGAGGAATGAAAATCTTTATTAGAGAAACTTGTTCCAATATTTTTTCCCCACAGTTAAAATTGCTAACTGTATTTCTCTCCATTCTGTTCTCCCCTTCCCCATTTATTCTGTTCTCTCTCCTTTTACCCTGTTCCTCCTCAAAAGTGTTTTGCATCTGACTACTGCCTCCTAAAATCTGTCCTTCTATTACCTTTCTCTCATCCCCCATCATCCCATTCCCCTCCTACTTTCCTCTATACCCAATGAATGTCTATATTATCCCTTCATATTTAACTTCCACCTGTGCCTTGTCTGTTATCTGCTTCTTCAAACTACCCTGTAAATGAGAAAGTTCACATGACAGAGCTGAGGTTCAAAAGCATAAGTGAAGTCCAATTTACTTTTATTTCACCTCACTACAAATAAGAGACAAGACAGCCATACTGTGGAACAGTAAGGCAACAGGGTGCACTGGGCAGTAAATGACCAAGTGCAAAATAATCTAATACAAGCTAGAATTGTTGTTGAAGTCTTTTATTAGGTTTTTTTCATACACGTGCACACACACACTATTATATACATATATATGTATGTTATAAATATACACATACTCTATCTTATCCAATGATATTATATATAAAATAAGACAATTAAGCAAACAATAATAAGTACATTAATCTAATTAAAGGCCCTACCTGCAAGATCTGCATGGTGGTACAAAGATATTTGATTGTTTTATTTATTTATTTTTGTGCGTATGTGCATGCACACACACACACATACATATATATATATATATGCACACACACACATATATTGTGAAAGTAATAATAATTTCTCGAAATTTTATTGTGATGGATGATTAATTTCATTTAGAGAATACTAGACTGCAGATTAGATCATCTTGCCTTACTAATTAGAAATTAAGCCCCTGGTGTGTTAATCATAAAATCTAGTAGAAACTATGCTCAGAATGTGAGAACATCCTCTCAGGAAGAATCTAGAGAAGAGTTCAGGAAGAGGTACAAAAAATGATAATCTTTGTAGAACAATTTCAGTTAAAGATATTGTGCAAATTCCTATGCACTGGTCACTAAGGATGTTAAGGATTTTCCCATTTCCCAAATGATATAAGAATCCCCACTTTGTTATCATCATGGGATGGTCTGCATTACCAGAGAATAAAAATTCATATCTAATCTACATTTTCCTGCTATGTTTGTTTTAACATTCTTAATAATTTTAGGCTTCACAATACACACACATAAATTTTAGGGTTCACAATACACATCCATAGATATATACATATTTTGTGTGTGTATGTGTGCACACATGTGCACATGCATGCACGCCTTTGGGAACTTACAATTAATTCTCCTATAAGCATAATAAAAGCTCAGGAGTAAGAAGGTCAGAGGCACTCAGGTGACTCCTAAAAGACTTCCTTGGCATAATGGAACCATAGTTGATCTCTGGGGAAGACATATAAGGATTCTGAAAGACTGAAATGAATAGAAAGGACATTCCCAGCATGAGTGCTAGTAATGCTGAATTAGGAAGCAAGGAACAGACTGGTTTTTGGCTGGAACATAGACAGCTAGCCTTGGAGTCAGGAAAATCTGAGTTCAAATCTGGTCTCAGACACTTAATAATTACCTAGCTGTGTGACTTTGGTCAAGTCACTTTAACCCCATTGTCTTGCAACCCTCTTTCTGCCCCCCCCCCAAAAAAAAAGTTATTTGTGTGAAAAAAGACTGGTTAGATGTGTTAGAGTCAATTGTGGAGGGCCTTAAATGCCAGGCTACTGAGTTTTATTTTTTGCCTTGAGGCAATAGGGAATCACTAAAGGATTTTGAGCATGAAAGTGACATGGTTTGAACCAATGCTTCAGCGAGATTATGTTGGTAGCTGTGCAGAGAGTGGGTTGAAGAAGAGGAGAGTAGAAATAGGACGTTAAGATGAGAAATGATCAGGACTCAAACTAAGATAATGGTAGTATGGGTGGAAATACGGGAAATAAGGGAAGAGAAGTTATGGAGATAGATTCCACAGGATTTAGCAAAGAAAAAAGAAACAGAAGAGGAGTTTAAGATAAAAATGTCTCAGACCTGGGTCAGAGTAATGATACAGTAGCATTGGAGGCTCTGAAGTTAATCTAGCTCTCAGAGCCTCATTTTCTTCTTTCATCCATTCTTTCTTCCTTCAAAAAGTTCAGGGACTTATAAGGAAAAATTCTGTAGTGGATCTAATTCTTTTTTATTTATTTATTATATAAATATTTTGTTTTCCAATTATATACTGTGGTTTCTGCCTATCATTTTTTGGTAAGATTTTGAATTTTACATTTTTCCTTCCACCCTCCCTTCCCTCCCCCCACCCCACCCCCACAGAAGGCAATCACATAATCTTTACATTGTTTCCATGCTATGCATTGATCAAAATTTAATATATTGAGAGAAAAAAAAATGTTGTTGAGGAAGAAATAAAATACTAGAGGTAGCAAAATTATGTAGTGCATAAGAAGTCTCAAAAGAGTCTATGAATTGGACTCAGATCCAAAAACTCATTGAAGAGCTTAAAAAGAATTAAAAACCAAAGAAAAGAGAAAGGAAAAAAAATGGAAAAAAGAAATGAGTCATGAACTGATCAAAGAAATCAACTCCTTTACTTTTTGCTTTGTAATTTTTTTATTACATAAATATTTTGTTTTCCAATTATATACAATAGTAGCTTTTCCTTTCATTTTTTGTAAGGTTTTAAATTTTACAATTTTTCCCCCACTCTCCCTTCCCTCCCCTCCACAGAAGGCAATAATCTGATAATCTTTACATTGTTTCCATGCTATGTATTCATCAAAATTCAATGTGTTGAGAGAAAAAACATGTCCTTGAGGAAGAAATAAAATATTAGAGATAGCAAAATTATGTAGCACATAAGGCAACTTTTTTTAAAAATTCAAAACACAGTCTTTGGTCTTTGTTTAACCTCCATAGTTCTTTCTCTGAATACAGATGATATTCTCAATTGTTGATACCCTAAAATTGTCCCTGATTATTGCACTGATGGAATGAGCAAGTCCCTTGAGGTTGATCATCACCTATTGTTGCTAGTGGGTGTACAATGTTCTGGTTCTGCTCATCTTGCTCAGCATCAATTCATGCTAGTCTTGCCAGGCTTCTCCGAAATTCCATCCTTCCTGGTTTCTAATAGAACAATAATGCTCACATTCATATACCGCAATTTGTTTAGCCATTCTCCAACTGATAAACAGCCCCTCGATTTCCAGTTCTTTTCTGTCACAAATAGAGCTGCTATGAATATTTTTGTACATATGAGGTTTTTACCCTTTTTCATGATATCATCAGTATACAGACCCAGTAGAGACATTGCTGGATCAAAGGGTATACACATTTTTATTGCTCTTTAGGCATAATTCCAAATTGCTCTCCAGAAATGTTGGATCAGTTCACAACTCCACCAGCAGTGCATTAGTGTCCCAGACTTCCCACTTCCCTTCCAACATTGATCATTGTCCTCTCTGGTCATATTGGCCAGTCTGAGAGGTGAGAGGTAGTACCTCAGGGATGCTTATTAATTTGCATTTCTCTAATAATGATTTAGAAAAATTTTTCATATAACTATGAATCTTTGATTTCCTCATAATAGAGGATAGAAAATTTTATAATATAGGATAGTTGCTTGTTTATCTAGCATGGTAGTGATATGGTAATAAGATGAATTTTGTAAACAGAAGTTTACTCTTTCTGTCCCAGAGCTTTAAAAAACTTAACCATCTATTTTTTTTCTATTATATAATAGAGGTTCAGTTTGACATGACTCCTAGGTGTTAGAAAAACAGATTTCAAAGGAGAAAAAATTGGTAGATTCTTTTTGATTAAAATTGATTAGGGGGAAAAAAAACTGAAGAGGGAATAAAAAACTCAAGAATGAAATTCTGAAACCAAAAAAGAAAACAGTTTTATTGAGAGAACACAGAAGTTATCCAGTGGGAGACCAAGTGTTGATGTACAAAAAACTCTCTTAGTTACACTTATGTTTTTATATGTACAGAAGTTGGAGGCAAAGACAAATAACAAGATAAATGCATAAGCCTATTATAGTGTTACAAGTATAGAATGAGGAATGCTAATACTAAGTTATTAAGGGTTTTTTTGTTTGTTTTTGCAAGGCAGTGGAGTTAAATGACACAGCTAAGTAATTATCTGGCCTGAGGATGGATTTGAACTGAGGTCCTCTTGTCTCTAGAGCCAGTGCTTTGTCCACTGTGCCACCTCACTGCCCCACACAGCTAGCTTTTAGGGCAAAATTCAAACCTACATTTTCTCCACTCTGAGAACAATCTTCTTTGCCACAATACTTCCATTCTTGACCTCTGAGGACCTATGATATTCCTCTGTGAATCTAGGGAATACATAATGTTGTATATACTGTCAATCTCTATCAGTTGTTATATTGTATTTGCTACAAGAGAAGGAAGAAGGGTCTTGGAAAGGGACTAGAGTAAGAAACAAAGGGTCG
The DNA here is from genome assembly GCF_037893015.1 of Macrotis lagotis. NCBI lineage: Eukaryota > Metazoa > Chordata > Mammalia > Peramelemorphia > Peramelidae > Macrotis > Macrotis lagotis. Next base: position 153,327,443 of record NC_133658.1, read on the forward strand.
ATTGTAGCTTCAGAAATGATGAGAATTGACTACTAATGCAAGTTAATGACAGAGACAACCTGACTACTGCCTTCATCTCAATTGATTTTCCCTTATTTTCTTTTTTTCTCAGTTCTTTGTCTTAGGTGTCTTCCCTTTTCACGTTCACTCTTTCTATTCTCTTCATCTTCTCTCTAAAGCTTTTATTTAATTATAGGTGAGACAAGACTTTTATTTATTGTGTTTATTAATTTTGGATTTTGTTCCCTGTTATTTTGAAATTTTATTTATTTTATTGCTTTAGAAAAAACATTGTTGTTACTTTTTATTTGTATATAGTCATTTTTTCTGTGAATTAGTGGTCCTCATTAGTGTTAATAATATCTGAATGACTCAGACAAACTAATAGAGTAAAAAGCATTCCACAGATTCAGTTCTTTTTATCTAACTGCTTTCCAAGTACCTATAAGAAATGCTATTACCATTTATGTGCATAACTGTGAAATGGATATGATATGGGTGTCTGAGCATCCTTAGAAATTTATTAGAAAAAGAACTTTACTTGGGGCCTACAAAGTTGTGTTTCTCTTTGTCTTGAAATACTCTCTCATCTTTCAGATTTCTTCCTGTTCTTAAAAGTCTCTGTTAAAGCCCACTTTTTATGATTCCTTGTGACTTTAAAATGTTATGATTTTCTCCATGAAGCCATTCTCAGAGAAATGGTGGCACACATTCATCTTTTTCTTCTGATTCCTCCAGCATTTATTATCTATACTGCACCAGTTAGTACTTGATTGCCTATTACCTTGCTGTTGTTTGTTTATTCCAGAAACCATTGCATTTGAAGCATTGAAACAATGCTATTATATTGATAGTAGGCAGTATTCATAAGAATGATAAAAGATCTAAGTTATAGGCAGTTCTTCACTGTATCTTGCTTTTAAGCAAAGATATATTTCTGAAAAGGAACATATAAATTGAATTTCTATAAATCTAACCTTGTTTAAAGAAATTCTACAATAAGTCTTTCTGCAAAACAAAGAATCCTTTTGAAACAAAGCCACTTTCTAATTTATCTTGTATAATTTGAATTGCCCATATATATTGGGTTTCATTAAATTGAGGTCCACCTATTATAACATCCCTCAAGATAATTGTTCTTGAGAAATCTTTTAGTTATTAGTTACAAGATCTTATAGCCAAGGGAAGTGGGTCTTTTAAACAGATTAATTTGAAAAAAACCTCTTTTTTGGCTCCTATTCTCTGTTGTAAAGGATACAGCTTGGCTTTTATATTCCCTTGACCTTTCACAGCAACATTGAAATCCTTCCAAGCTTTCCTGCACATTGCTCAGAGTAATGATAGTGGATGCTGGCCTGAATTGACATTACATTTCTCATTTCCAAGGTAGAATTTACTGTTAGCAGTCAAGTGATTTCATGTCTTAAGAATTTCAGAAACTGTGGGAGTCTAAGATGTTGAAACAGCAACACCTGTGGGTGCCTCTGTATTTAAGGTTGCTTTTGTTATTGACTCTATCATCTACATCTGGTTTTTAAGAAGCCTCGGAAGTGGATTGCATGTTTTCTTGGCTAAAACTCTTTTTTATATTTAGTTACTTGCTGCTTAATGCCACAGTCTCTGATTGTAGTTCTGCTTTTCAAATGTGTTTTCATGGTACATTGATTTTAATTAAGCTTATTGGATACTGTATCAGAGAAATGAATTTGTTGACCTGATAAATTAATAGAGATTTGATCCCTCCTCATTGCACAGATTTAGGACTTGACCAAGAATCTTCCAAGACTTGTCAAACTTGAAGACTGTTCCCACTTCTGGTGATTCACTTGGGCAAAAATGATAGTGTCAGAAGGAATCTATAAAGTCAGGTCAACAAATCTCTGCTTCAGGCTCTCTTAGAAAGGAAGAAAGAATTTTCAAACTACACCATTTCTCTGATATAGTACCCAGTAAGCTTAATTAAAATCAGTGTGCCATGTTAACATATTTGAAAAGCAAGAACCACAATCAGAGACCTTGGCATTAAGTAACAAATAGCTTAAACATGCAAACTGCTGACTGGAGGCAAGTGCTTCAAAAGAAAGACACATATAAACAACTGGTTATAAAGGTGCATTCTAAGAACAAGATTTAGATTTCTGAACCACAGTATAAAATAGAAGAAGGAAAAACATGGCTTGGGGAGAGTATACCTAACAAATTTATGAGTATGCATTTGCCTGAAGGGTATTGCAAATATAAACTGTATAAACTTTAAGATTTGGGATGAAGTTAGGTGGACAACTATATATAGTTACATGCACATATAGCCACCAATTTAGATATCCTTAGAGAGTAGCTACAGTGCCAAAAAAAAGTGAGAAAAGATCTAAACTACAGGCAGTCCTTCACTGTATTGTACATTAGGTAGAAAATGTGTTACTGGAAAGTGACATATAAATGGAAATTAATTATCTAATCATATTTAAAGAAATACAACAATCAATCTTTCTGGGAAGAGGTGCCTAGAAATTCATGTAAAATGGAGTCCTGTGGCCTCACATCTATAAACAGATGCACAAAGTATGGGTAACAAGCAGGAGGAATTAGAGAACCTATTTCAAGGAAGCAAATTTGATATTAAATGTGTCATTGAAATATGGTGTCATAAGACCTATGGCTAGAATGTTATAATTCATTCCAAAGGAGCAAAATATATAAAAGCCAAGGGATGGGTTATACTCAAGTGAAGAAAGTTAATACTTGAGGAGCTTGCATATTGGAAAAAATTTGGATGAATGTCACTGGAGTCTGAATCAGAAGCTATGTTGTCCCCAGAGTAGTTTAGACCACCTAAACAAACAAGAAAGAAATCAGCATCTGGGAAACAAATTATAAAATTGTCATAGAGTTTTGTTATATTAGCAGTAGGGAACTCAAATCATCTGGATAGTTTCTGGATCACCCTTAATTAAAATATAAGCTATCAAAAGATGGAGAAATCAATGGGAGGAGCTTTTGTTCTAGACATGACTCTCAGCAGGAAGAGACAATTTCTTCTCCTTTATTACAAACTGCCTATTAGAAATTACCTCTTGGATGTCTCTTGGGCATCCAATTCACTATGTGCTGCAACTGAACTCATATTTCCTCCCCAAACCATAATTTCTCCAAATGTCCTCATTTCTGTTTATACTACCACTGGTGTACTAGTCAACTAAGGTTAGCAACTTGGGGTACCACTTTGAATCTTTGGTTTCCCCAGCATTTTTATTTGTTTGCCAAATGTTGTGAGCTCCACTTCCATTTTCCTCAGATTTTTTTCCCTTCTTGGTACCTTGACCCTTTTCATGTCTCCCCTGGCCTGTTGTAATAGCCTCCTAATTACTTTTCTTTTCTTCAGTCTCTTCTCTGTGGATCCATTCTCCACACAGCTGCCAGAATGATAGTCCTAAAACACAAGTCAAGTGCGTGCCTGAGCGCATGTGCACACACACACACACACACACACACACACTCTCAGTCTCACACACACACACACACACACACACACACACACACACAGCCTCCTTAGTCTGGTATCAAAGGTCCACCATATGGCTCCCACCTACCATCCCAGTCTTCATATTCTTTATCCTCTTGCCCTCTTTGTTCAGTTTTCTTCTGTTGACTTCCCCATTTTTTACATCCATCCTTTTTCAAAAGTTGTTTCTCCTGTCTAGAATGCGATCTCTCATCACTTCTTCCTTGTAGAATCATTACCTTTTTTTCCAGGGATAGCTCTGGTGTTTATTTTCTTTTCCTTTTCCATCTTCCCTGTATGACTCACCCCTCCCCTCTTTTCTTATTTTATCTGTGTTTTGTATTTATTGATATTCATGTTGTATTCTTATTTGGTTTCTACTTTCTGTAGCAAAGAGAATGATCTTTAGAATGACAGAACAAAAATAGTCTGACTAGGGAGCTGATTGTAATATAATGACAGAGAACTCATAAGAAAGCAACTAGTTATTTTTTTGAGTTCAAGAATATTTTGGACTTAATCTAGGATCACTAGACTAGTACATCAGTTTCCCTATAGCTATAGTTTATTTAGATTTTAGCAAAACATTTAGCAGTCTGTCATACTTTTCTTATGGAAAAGATGGAAAGATATCAGTTAACAATTTATTTGTTTAGTTAGGTGAATTTGAATGGCCAAATGAAAGAAGAGTCATTACTCAATTTGGAAAGAGCCACAGAAACATCTTGAACAGAGAGACTGTAAGGAGGGAGACTAATAGGAAGCTGATTTACTTGTCCAAGTGAGATGAAATAATGACTTCCTCTTAGGTGGTAGCAGTGCTAGTGAAGAAAAGGAAAATGTGATAAATGTTTAGGGAGTAGAATCAATATGACTCGACAGATGATCTCATATAGCAGATGGGAGAGGGAGAAAGGTTGAGGAAATTTGACATTATGAACCTGGGGGACTTGAAGGATATTGGTACCCTCAAAACTGATAGGCAAGTTTTGAGAAAGGCTAGATTTATAAGGAGAAGTATAGGTATAGTTTTGAACATTTTGAGTTTGAGACATCCATATGACATCTGATGTTTTATCCTTCATTCTTTTTTTTAGGTTTTTGCAAGGCAAATGGGGTTAAGTGGCTTGCCCAAGGCCACACAGCTAGGTAATGATTAAGTGTCTGAGACTGGATTTGAACCCAGGTACTCCTGACTCCAGGGCCCATGCTTTATCCACTACACCACCTAGATGCCCTTTATCCTTCATTCTTGAAAAAAGAAGACCATGACATCAGGGAGGTGATGCCATGATAAGCACATGAATTAGATTTGAGTGAGGTGGTTTGAGGGAGGACTTAGCAAAGTCACTAGCCTCACTTTCTCCTCCAGAGTCGTCTAGGGTCCAGTGGTCAGATATGAATCAGGATGACTGGAGGTGGTTCTGGGTGTGAGTCAATCAGGGTTAAGTAACTGGCCTAAGCCCAGCCAGTATGAATCAAGTGTTTGAGGCTGGATTCGAACTCCTGTCCTCCTAAATTCAAGGCCATTGCTCTATCCACCATGCCATCTAGGCTACCCAGTGATGTCCAACAGACTATTCATGACCCAGGACAATCAATGGGCAAGCATTTATTAATCACTGACTGTATGTACATTTTGTTAGGGACTTTAGAGACAGACAATAAATGAAACTGCCCTTACCCTTAAGGAACTTACATTCTATCAAGGATGATATATATCTATATCCAGAATAAAGACAAAATAAATAATAGGTAGTTATGGAAGGAAGGCATAGCTGATGAATACTAAGGTGATTAAAGAAAGAAGTCATTGGCAGATGAAAAGTGAGAGGATCAGAGAAAATTTCTTGTGGAAGTTGGTTCTTGTTCTGCATTCTGAAGGAAAGTAAGGGATTCTGTAATGTAGAAGAGAAGATTTAGGGATTTAGGAGTATAAAGTCAGGAATAGTGCCATGTGTGACAAACTGGGGGAAGGACTACAGAAGGACTACAGAATCTGTACAGTGTACAGATTGCACACTGTACAATAATGTACAGTGAGATCAGAAAGATAGATTATAAAGAACCTCTAAAGTTTATTGAATAGGAGAGAGGTGTGTTCTGAATGAAACTTAGAGAAAAATCACATTTGGCAGCTGTGTAAGGGATTGATCATAGAGTCTTAAGGTAGGGAGACCAATTAGAATGCTATTGGAAAAGCTCAAACAAGAAGTGATGAGAGCCTTGTGAAGGGAACTAAACTCAGAATTTAGGCTTTATATATTGATCTAGGAATTATCTGCTTTAGAGACAATGGTTGAACAACTGACATGGATTTGGTAGGCTCTCTGAGAAATTGTAGAGATAAGAACCATGAACAGAGCCTTGGAGAATACCCATAGTTGGGAAATGGGATGGGGACAGTCATCCAGTATAGGATATTAAGATTGCATAGTTTGAGAAATAAGAGAACTTTGAAGAAGCAGTGCCATGCAAGTCCATGTAGTAGAGTCTCCCAAATTTGGCATAGCTAACAGTACCAAATACTGCAGAGAAATTAAGAAAGAAAGCCGTTAAAGGGTTTATTTGGCAATCAGATTATTAGTCATTTTGGAGAGAGTACTTTCTGTTGAATTGAAAGATAAGATTTATGAGTTATTATTGTGAAGTTTTATACTTGGGTTTGAAAAAATCAACTCTTCAGGCATAAGATAGGGAAGGCAGTTCATCCAGAAAAGTGTCTAGGGACTTTTCCTGGATTACCAGTTTAATGTGAATGAATAATTTGAGCCAAAAAAGCTAATATAATCTTGTGCCACATTAAGAGATATTAACCAGCGCAGTGATTGACCTCTTACACTTTATATTATTTAGATCACATCTGAAGTATTATGTTCAGGTTTAGATACCACATTTTAGGAGGGACATTGTTAAGTTAGAGAGTATCCAGACAATCAGGATGGCAGAGACCTCTAGAACATGTTATATAAGATTAAAGGAACTGGGGGAATATTAGGGATAGAGAGGTATGATTCAGAAACTGATAGTTCCATTCAAGTATTTGAAGACTATCATATGAAAAAGGTCTCTGAGGTCTCTTCCAAGTCTTGAGATGCTGTGATTATAATATTAAGATAATTAGTCAGAGCCACTTTCTTTGAGATAAATCATTAAATTACACCTCCTCATATCCTTGTGGTAAAATGTAGCCCTTTTCTGACAGCTGCCTTATCTCAGTACATTAAATACTTTCTTAAATCCTGGAACTAAACTAGTGTCCTAGAACTAAACTGTTGAAACCAAAAATATACCCTGACTATTGAATCAGTTTTAGGCCTTGAACTTCAAAACTAAAAGATTATACTGCTAAATTCTGGTATTTGAAGCAGTTAGACCAGGATGAAAAGGTTATTTTCTGCTTCTCTGTGGGCCTGAAAATTAAAGATATGGATAGAGCGTTATTTTCCAGTATACAAAGGTAGAATAATTAATGTGTTCCTATAGAGGGAACAGTAAATTAGAGTAGGTCCAGAAAACATGAGAATTAGGCAAAGAGGATTCTGATTCCAGCTTTATGACAAAATTCTAATTTTAGTCTAGTCACTCTAATTCTTTTTTTTTCTAATTTATATTAGGTTTTTTTTTAGGATCTTTAAGTCATTTTTTGCTGTCAGGTTTTGACTTAATGCTGCCTTAATTCAATTCCATTCAAGGTACTACTTTTTATTAGGTTTCTGAGATACAGGGATTCCTTTCTTTTCTCTTCCTTATTTTATACCTTGGCCATATAATTTCCTGTCATCTCCACCAGAGGGTGTGCAATGGTTACGAGCAAAAGGTATAAAGCTCACTTTAATATTTTCTTAGCAACTCTAGTAAAGATTAGAAGAGAATATAAAAATGAATTTTTAATGATACTTCATTGATAATTAATAATAAAACTTTGGGGAAGTGTTTTATCCAAATTCACTTTAGTTCTTAGACATATTCATTGCTGCTAAGGAATTTCTCAGATTTGAAGAGACATTTGATTTTCTAAATGTAATTCCAATTCTTCTTAAACCAGTAGTGTTCAATATTTTGTGAACTACCTCCTTCCCTCATTAATTTATTTTTGTTCCCCCTTTTGTCCACATCTAGTGAGAAACTAAAAGGAATATTTTGTTTATATAATAGGATTTATACAGTCACAACACTCCTTGAGTAGTACATTAGCACCTCTCTTGTTTTATGGGAAATAGATGCTCAATATGGAAACTCAATTATTGACTGTCTATAGAGTACTGTCCTCTCAATTGAAATGAAAAGCCATTTTTTAGGAATTTGATGAAGATTTAGTAAGAATTCTCTATATGCATAGTACTGTCAGGTGCTGGTGGGTTTAAAATGATAAAGAAAAAATGTTCTCTGCCCTTGTCAAGTTTACAATTTAGTGGGGATAATATGACACAAATGTAAATAACTAATGCAGCTAAAAACAAAAATAACTAAAGCAGATAAAATAGAAGTCATAACTGGGTGTTAAGTATTACTCAGGCTCTTAAGGAAGGAACAGTAGTTTCTGACAATATAGATTAGGGAAGGCAATAGTATCTGCATTGAGTTCTTGAGCTGTGATTCCAGTAGGCAGAGATGGCATTAGGGAATGTCATACCCAGAGTCCCACAAAGAGAATCCCTGCCCTGGGGATGAGCATAGAGTAAATTGAGGAGAGAATCATGGGCAATAGACTGGAGAAGTCATTGTTAGGACATTTAAATTTGTATAGATTTCCCTTTAAAATTGTTGCTAGTTTTATGGAAAGTATATTGTTCTGTGACTTCAAGCTTGTTCTTTATATCCTGATACTCTTGTTCCTGGTGATATTTCCTGTTCTTCCTGAGTTTATGTATGCTCTCTATTAGGTCTTTTAAATGTACCTGATATTAGAATGTTTTTCAGAATTATGGAGTTGGTATTTCATTCAAAAGTAGCCTTTTTCAGTGTGGAGTATGTTTACTGCTGTGCCAAGTTAAAGCACAGTGAACTCCTTTACATGTAAGTTGTACTTTCTGACATCATATGCCCTTTCAGGTTTCCTCAAGATCTTTTTGGTAAAGGGGACAGTTGTGGATGTACTTTTACCCTAATTTCATGTGGTTGCTGACAGGTACTTGTTTGAGTTAGTATTTCCATACATTAAAAAATTTTCAATTTACCATTTCATTTAAATATTGGTGTTGTTCATTTCTAGCTCCCTTATTTTTTCCTTTTCTCACCTTCTTTCTGCTTTATATCAATTAGAAAACAGTGACTTTAGGGTAGGAGCAAACCTGAATTGAAAATGTTTGCACTTTCTCAGAGACAAAAGAAATGATCGAAAATATTGAATTGAAATTACTGAGGTCTCCTGTGACCTGCAGCAGGTATCTGAACTGTCCTGTGCCTCCCAGGAGAGTATTTCATTTTTCTGTATATGTGTCTTTTTTCACTTGCTTTGTAACTTGGAAGTAGAGGGACTGAAAAACAAATTCCATTAGTTCCTATCTGGTTGAACTTCCTGAAAACCTCACTGGGTTTTTTTTCTCTCTCTCTCCTTCTCCCCCCCAATTTCCTTCCTCAATCCAGCTGTGTTTCCTGATCCAGTCTTATCACTGGAGAAAATGCTCCTAAACTAGACTGAGGATTGCAAATGAGTTACCAACAGTCTCACTTATTAAACAGCTTGCTTCTTAAACCAGTTCCTGACCAAGAAAAGAGGTTTTCAAACACTTTGAATAATTATATATGAGCCCTGTGAGTGTTTCTAGTCATCTCCCAGGATATTCAATTAATAATCCTTTTCCCTAAATTTTGGAAATGACCTCATAAATTGGTTATTTTTTTTTGTAAATTATCAACTCTAAAGCTGTAATTTACTTTGAAGTATGTACTAATTCATCAGTTGTTCTTTTCTCATTAGACTTTATTTCAAATTAGAAGACTATCTTCAAGGAAAAATTTCCTTTCTTGTCGTTTATTAGTTGACTTTTCCTGGGATATTTTGTTGAAATAAGTCATTTTCCATGACTAAAACAAAATGAAACTAAAATGAAACTATACCAGTGAAACTTGAAGTCCTTGCTGGGGAAAAAAAAAACTAAACTTTTTTTTCACTTGACCAGAAAGGTCTGCAAATCAAAGATTACGATTTCTTTCATATTGAATTTGAAGAATGTGTGTGTGTGTGTGTGTGTGTGTGTGTGTGTGTCTCTGTCTGTCTGTCTGTCTGTCTGTAGCTTATATGATGTAATCTCCATCAAAATCTTTCTCTTATCTTGAAGTAGTAGTATAGAGGTTATCATCCATGGCATGCTATACCAGAGTTCTACCTTAGGCTTCACCAAATTACAAAGACTTCACATATAATTCTTGAGGTTGTATTTGTATATGCTTACCAGCTCATAAAGTCTGGAAAGACTCATTGCCAACAGTGGGTTAAATCATGAATTCTTTATGGATAACCAAAGAAAGAAAAATTTTAAGTGACCTTCAGTCCCTCGCAGTCTCTTTTTATTTCTATATTTGATAGTAGCAGATGATGTTATTTTTGTCCTCTAGACACATCTAACCCTGTTATACTCCCCTTCTGAAAAAACTCCAGTGACTCCATCTCACCTGAGGATCAAATACCTAATTTTCTTTTGGCTTTCAAAGTCCTTCATAGCCTTACACCTCTTCCGCTTTCCACACTTCCCTAGTCCCCTATGTTCTCATCAGTCCAGTGACACTGACCTCCTGACCAGTCCTTGCATTAGACACCCCATCTCTTGAGGGGACATTTTCCTTGACTGTGCCCAGGCCTAGAAGCCCACCCATCTCACTGTCTACAGGAATTTCTTCGCAATCTCTCTTAATTCTAGTTTTCTCCTTATAATTTTGTTTATTCACTGTACAGCTCTTTTTGTACATAGTGGTTTGTGTTTTCTTCCCCATTAGACTGTAAGTTCTCTTGATTTTCTTTGTATCACCAGGACTTAGCACAGTGCCTAGTACAGAAAAGATGCTTAATAAATGCTTGTTAATTGACTGCCATTCATTTGACTGTTGGATACTTAGATGGCATCTTGTTCAGTTACTGAGTTGATAAAGAAAACTGAATCATGTAAATATTACATTTTTGCTCTTTGTGAAAACAGAAAATTAGCTAAAGGAAGGATGGTAATAACAAATCCTAATGACTGATATTTATATATCACTTGAAGATGTTCAAAGTGCTTATATATATTATCTCTTTGAACTTCAGACCCACCCTATGAAGAAGATACCTCAGACATTAGTATATCTTTTTGAGATGAGGAAATTGAAACTCATCTGGCTAAGCAGGCTAATGTTGGAAGTTGGTCTTGAGCCTGAGACTTTTTTTTTTAGGTTTTTTGCAAGGCAAATGGGGTTAAGTGGCTTGCCCAGAGCCACACAGCTAGGTAAGTATTAAGTGTCTGAGACCAGATTTGAGCCTAAGTACTCCTGACTCCAGGGCTGGTGCTCTATCCACTGTGCCACCTAGCTGCCCCAAGCCTGAGACTTCTTGATTCAGGATCGGGTACTCTCCCAGCTACATCTTGGTGCACCTCTCTAGCATAAAGGTTGTTCTTAGTTCTAAAAAATCAATGGCCAGGAGGCACACAGAAAACTGACTCAAATAACTTCAACATTAGTAATGGGTCATTTGCTGCTAAGAAGTAGTTTAATTTCAATTTTTTTTTTACTGTGGCTTGATATTCACTATATCCTATGAGTATGATTCTTTTAGAAGAACTTATTTCATAATATTCAACAAGCAAGAAGATATTGACAAAGGAAAATGGGGAATAAATTACATGAAAAGGAGTTGATTTTACCTTGTGTTTTGAGACCCAAAAGAAGGTCATTCATAAAATTCTGCACCATCTCACCTTGCATTATTGCAACTGTGTAAAGAGGTAGAGACATTCAACATAGGCCTCAGCAAAATCTTCCAATGAGTGAAGTTGTACTTCACTTGTACTTGTAATAGACACTGACTTCACTGCAAAAATGGCATCAAAAGATGCCTTTGTAAATCTTTTTCAGGATAGACCACATAGCCATGTGACAATAGCAGTGCCTTATCCTACAGAAATAAGATTCTCAGGTTTGCAAAGCACCTACCAAATGCATCTGATTCCATCAAGCAGATGCTGTTTTCTTATGGGTACTGGGGAGAGAGGATTGACCGGAAATAGTGATCTGCCTGAGTGTCCTGGCAATGACCCATTCACCTCTATGAACCCAAGTACCTTTATCTGTAAAAAGAGTAGCTAAACTGGGTGACCTCTTGAAGAAACTGAAGCTGAGAAAGGGTAAGCATTTTGCTTTATGACTTGTAACTGTCTAAGACAGAATTCAAACCTCAGAGTTTCTGGCACAACATCCAGCACTACACCTATTGAACCACCAAGCAGACTGTGGCTAGACAAATTCTGTAACCTCCTTTGAGATTCAGTTTCAAATGAGGTAACAAAATGTTAGGAAATCTTTAAGTACTATGTCAATGTCAAATTGTTACTATTATTAAGAAATGAAAACTGCCCAAAGCATTTAGGCTACTCAGAGTTACCTGGTTGAATATTATGTAATTTCTTCTAAAAGTACCATACTCATAGTCTATAGTGAATATCAAGCAACAGTAAAAAACAAAAAAAAAATGAAATTAAACTACTTCTTAGCAGAAAATGGCCCATTACTAATGTTGAAGTTATTTCAGAATCAATTTTCTGTGTGCCTCCTGGCCATTAATTTTTAGAACTAAGAACAAAATCATCAATGAATTAGAAAAATAAAAAGAAGCCACTGTGTGTGATTATAGCAGTTTAATCTGACCTATGCAAGAAGATATTGACAAAGGAAAATGTTAAATAAATTACATGAAAAGATATTCCTACAGATATATTACCAATTAAAAGCAGGTGCCACAATGAAGAGATCAGAAGGGTCCCAAAAGTGCTCCAGTCAGAAAATACTTGCTCTCCTTGATCAAGCAGAAAGACATATTTGGGATATAGACTCATTTTCAAAATGTCACAAAAGAAGGCTAGCAGAAGATGATGAGCAGTATTTTCACCTCAAGCAATAAGGGCAATGAGAGGAGGAAGATCTCTCATTGAGGATGAGGAAACCCAGCTGAGTGAGATCATTGCAAGAATGCTGATAGATGAAACTGAAAGAAGTACATCAAGCAGTCCCAAGATGAAGAGAATGGTCAGTGTCTTTTGTCAATGTTTTCATTACCAGGGCACTCTTAAAACATCTCAGTTTCCATTGTGGTATTATCAGAAAATAAAAATGTCATTAAAGAAGAAAAAGAGTAACTACGCCAGATCAAGGACAGCCACTGAAGAAATCCATTCTGAAGGCAGAACAATTCTGAAGGCATTAGGGGTAAGTTTTTAGCTAATCCTAAAGTGGGGAGAAAGGACTCGGAAAGTAATCTCATCCAATTCCTTCATTTACAGATGAGGACTTACTGAGGACAAGTTAGGTTAAGTGAGTCTCCTACTTGGGAGGTTGTTGGGTTGTTGTAGGGTTGAGATTGGAATCCAGATCGCCTGACTCCAGACCCTGAAAAAAGTTTATGAACTGCATCATTACTATAAATGTGATGTTCAAAGAGGATATCAAACTTCTCTTTGTCTCAGTATTATTAGAGCCTCCGCAACATGTATCAGTAGAGAAATGATCTAGTGAGGTCACTTCACATCTATGGGGTTGAACTTTTCTTTACAGTTCCTTTCATCTTCAATTCTGATTCTAAGTTCATATTTATAGTTTCTAAATTCATTTAATTTATCTATAGATCAGGGAGCACAGCTGCTGCCAGAGAATTGTGTGAAACTTAGTTGATTCATATTTTCCACCTTATATATTCCAGAATGTTTAAGGATTCATATGTCCCCATCTCTCCCTAGTCATAAGATGGACAGAAACTTTCAGAGCATGTGGAACCCTGGAAAACTGTCATACTAAGTACTGTATCTTGAGCTTCTTAAGATAGCTATGCTCAGGTCTTCTCAAAACCAGTGAATAGAGGTAAAATCATTCCATATGAGGAAGAAACATTGCAGAGAGAGATTTTATATTGAGCAGGGCTTTTAATAAAAGGAAGAAGAGCTAGATATTGACTTTTGTTGCTTATTCTATCAGTGGTCTGGGTTAATCAACTGAGGATAAATTACTGCTATTCAAAAACAGAATAGTCAGATACCCCTTATCTTGAAAGTATTTGTAGCTTTCTTTTATTTATTTTTTCCCCTTCATTGGTGGAGAATCTTTACTCTAGCCATTTGTTCCTTAGGGGTTTTGTTAGGGACTGAAGGGAAACAGAAGGGAGCACTTTTGATTTATCTTCTCTCCTTTCCTTTTGGTCACTCTGCTGGGCTAAAAGAGCCGAGTTGGCTTTAATGTGTCGCCATTAGAGACCAAACATTAGCTGAAATAAACCATCATGCCTCACGATGAAAAATGTCCCCTGATTGGCTAATTAATCAGTCAAAGGGGAATGACATGGCTCTTGGCTTGAGGGACTCTGCTAGAGAGAAACAGGCCATTGATAAATGGTTTTCCAACAAATTCATATATCAAGTAAACTTAGTCATTTTTTAACTACAGTTTGTGTGACTCCAGTTTTTTCAACTTTTTTTTTTTTTTTTGCTGCTCTTGCTTTTTAAACTGTTCTTTTAGGTGATAGAAAAGTATATTTAGGAGGGAATAGAAAAGTATATTCTACTTCTTGTCAGAATGTCAATTAACTTTGATTCTCTAAATTATCAGCAGATATAAGCAAGATTCCTTCTTCCCAGATAGTATGTGATTTTAACCTTTCCCTGGATTTCTGCATATGGGTTTACAATGTCTTCAAAGACAGGGAAAAGTCAGCTAAATTTTGCCTTTTACACACATGCACACACACACGAAATTGTTAAGTGTTTCATAATAGTCTCCTTGAGAATAAAAGATTATTCCTTTTCATTTTTCAGATGGTAGTCCAATAGCAACCTTAAGTGAGTACTCCATAAATATTTGATGATGGATATGCACTATAAACAATTTTATCTCCCTTCTCCCATCTGTGGGCCTCAGTTTCCCTATCAGGATGTTAGTTTAGGTTATTTCTTGGGTGCTCCTTCTTTAATATCTTCTATGCTTCAGGCAGGTGTTGGAGGTACTAGAGATACAAAGACAGATGCATGTAAAATGAAAGCATGTAATGCCCCATTATACCACGGAGAAATATTGTGTAGAATGATCCAGCAGTCCTGCTATAAGGCCCATAAGTGCCAAAATATTTCTAGAAGCCTCTTTTGTCATAGAAAAAAATAAAGTGAGCACCTATCAATTAGGGGACGAGTGAACAAATTCTCATATGATTGGAATGGACTGGAATATTATGAAATAAGTGAAAAGTGGGAAATCTTGTACAAATTGATGATACAGAGTGAAGTAAGCAGCCAGGAAAACAATATCTATAGTAAATAGAATAATGTCAATGGAAACAATACTAAAAAGCAGCCAAACTTTCATTAATTGCAGTGACCAGTCACTGTCCCAGAGAAGCAGTGATGAATAGATACTTCCTCTCCATCCCCTCCCCCCAGCCTCCTCCCAGTAGAGGGTTATGGGATTATGAACGTGGACTTGCTTTATGCGGGTAGATGAGGTTTCATTGTCTGTCTGTTTGGGTTAAATGTTTTCCTTTTGAAGGTTCAAGGAACTGAAAAGAAATAACTGCTATAAAAACAAAAAGTATCAATAAAACCAAAAAACTTCAGCACAAATAAAATGACAGAAAAGTGTGAATGCAAACATCAAGTAAGAGCATAATGCAGAGAAGAAATGCATCAACCTTTTTATTAACTAAACCTTAATGAAATCAGTATTTTTAAGACTCCTATATCCATACATAAACCAAGTTCATTAGAATTGCTTCTAAAGAGTAAGTAGATCCTTTTCCACAACTCTAGCTTAATCTTGTTAAAATACCCACTTTAAACTGCTCATTTACCTGTTCTGAGGGCTGCTGCCCGCAGAGTTCCCAGATTTCTGCTTGCCCTTTTTTTTTGACTCTTCTTATATTCTCTTTTATCATTAGTTAGCTTTCATTAGGGCATGTCTTAATTCAATTTGACAGGCATTTAATAAGTATTTTTACATGAGAGAAAGTCCAATTTTGGACAGCTGAATTAGTGAATGAAGAAGACTTTTGGAATGTTGTTTGGGTATGAAATAACAAAAATTGGGTCTTGTACCATGAAGGGAAATGATTTCCAGGTGGAGAAAAGCTTGGAATATAAAGTTGCTGGTTATGGTGTTCTAGCATCACATCTTGAGCCTGATGAGAGGACCTTTCCTTATATACCCAAGTTTCTGTTTCATAGGATAAATTGACCTATTTGTTCTTTAGTCCACAAGATTATTCTTTTTTTTTTCCCACAAGATTATTCTTAAAATTAGGTGTGTTCCAGTAAAAGATACATTAGCATTCTTGGTTGGGAGAAGGGAGTTAACATATTCCTAGATTTCCCTTGTTTCTTTGCATTTCCTTTTTCCTACACCTACTCCTTGGACCCTCATTGTAGTATGACATTATGCCTTCCCTCACTGCGATTTAATTGCATGATTAATGTTAGATTTAATTGGCTTATTTATTCATTCATTCAATAAACTTTTTTTTTAGGGTTTTTTGCAAGGCATATGGGGCTAAGTGGCTTGCCCAAGGTCACACAGCTAGGTAATTATTATGTGTCTGAGGAGGGATTTGAACTAAGTACTCCTGACTCCAGGGCCAGTACTCTATCCACTGCGCCACCTAGGCGCCCCTTCAATAAACTCTTGAAAGAAACCTGGCCATGGTGATGAGAGCACTGGTTTTTGAGTCAGGACAACCCAATTTCAAATCCTGCCTCCTAGACTTAGTAATATCTATGTGACCCAGGGGAAATCCTTTAGCCTTTTTGTACTTCAATATCCTAAACTCCAAAAGTGGGGGGGGTGTTGAACTTAGTGGCATCTTAGGTCTTTTCTAGCTCCTAGTCTATAGTTTGATAAATATGTTTTTCATATAAAGACCTGTGAATAAATGTAAAAAAAGAACATTCATTAAAAAGAGAAATATGAACCAATCACCATCCTAGGCACTGGCTTTGGAATCAGGAGGACAGGAGTTCGAATCCAGTCTCAGAAACTCACTATCTGTGTGTACTTGGGCAAATTACTTAACCCTGATTGTCCTGCATCCAAAACCATCTCCAGTCGTCCTGATTCATATCTGGCCACTGGACCCAGATGACTCTGGAGGAAAAAGTGAGGCTGGTGACTTAGCACAGCCTCCCTCACCCAAATCCTGTGATTTCTGATATCATGTTCTTCTTTGAGAATGGAGGACAAACATTATAAATCATTAAAAGTTCATAGACTAGAAAACAATTCTGAAAGATATGAGATTTACACTCTGCTACCATTATTACTTAGCAGTCCCTGGGTCATGCCCATCTTACAGCTGAGATAAAAGAATCCAATTCAATTGTTTGTTCTGTCTCAAGACCATTGTGCTATTTGCTATAACTTAATAAGTTTGAATTTTAATGCTAATGCTTCAGAAACATTATTTCCTACTAGCCACTATTCTGTGAGAAGCTGTCTTCTTATTTGAACACATTGTCAGCAGATAAAAGGGTTATGACTATAATATGAATTATCAACTTCCCCTAAATATTGTCCACTGAGTCTAAAACTAGAGCTCATTTTCATTTTCAGTTATATCTTACCTATAAACTCTGGAATCTATCAAACAACTGCAGTTAATCATGATATATTGAAAATCATATATAATTGGGGAAAGAGTAAAATCAGTTGATTATGCATTGAAAATCATGCATAATTAGAGAAATGATTAAATAAATCTAGATGGCTCTAGAGAATATATTTATATGTATTATGTAAATATTATATATAACACCTATATTTTCTCTCTTACCTTTACATATTCCAGTTTGTGCTTAATCTAACCCCTGGTATTCAGTCCTAAGCTGACACTGTATTTTAAACTTACCTCTAACCTCTCAGCACTAAAAGGGTGTAGGAACAGGTCTGGCACACCAGTGCTATAGGATAAGTTGTGGTCACGATGCTCCAATACTCAATCTCTTTCCAGTCTTTGCATTTTCTCTAGTAACAGAAACTTCACTACTTCTACTTTAGTCAAAAAGGAAGCATTATATTGTTGATCTTAGGACTCTTGATTACTTTTCAGCATTTTCACATGGTAAAGCAGAGAAATAAAAATCAATCACAGGCTGAAGATGTCAGTGATCTCTTTCTCTTGGCAGCGCTTTCCTTGGTAGATTCTGTTTGCTCTGATTTTTTTCTTTTATACCAGTTTTATAGAATTTAACATTTGGTTTAATTCTCTTTATTAAACCTATAAGACTGCCCTTCCCTGCAGATTTTTAAGGTCTCTTTTCTTATAGGAATTTCTCTCTTTTACAAGTAGGATCTGGATTTATTAAAATCGCAGTCATATCCAAATGTCTAGGAGGGATGACAAAAATCTCTTTTTAGAATCCATCTTAAGAAAAATACTGACCTGGTCGGCTAGGTAGCATAGTGGATAGAAAACCAGCCCTGGAGTCAGGAGTACCTGAGTTCAAATGCTGCCTCAGACACTTAATATAATTACCTAGCTGTGTGGCCTTGGGCAAGCCATTTAACCCCATTGCCTTGCGAAAATTTGAAAAAAAAAAAAAGAAAGGAAAAGAAAAATACTGACCCTACATAGAAAAATAGTAGGACGTTACATACCAGAGAAATCTTAAATAAAAAGAAGTCATTTATTTTTGGAGAAAACTAGATTAACTTTGAAACTTGGAGAATACCCAATATCATATAAAGAAAGCTCTTTGCCTCATCTAGGGAGGGATTCTTGAGGCTAAGTGTGGATCCATCATTTTCATTTTAGAACTATCTTTTGGCCTTGCTGCAGGCCCCTAGGGGTCTTCATAAAGTACTTCTCCATATTATTTAAGTTAGCATAGTTCTGCTATCAGGGAAAATCTGCCTTTAGCTTTCACCAACCACTTATCTAGATAAATCTATCAAGGACATAGGACAGATCATTGTGCAGGTGCTATAACATAGAAAAAGTCCACCTTATGCCCTAACCCAGAAACTGGAATTCATAGAGGTCATATTCAATTTCGCAATAATTAGACAGCTATGGGACATAAGGAGATAGAGTGATAGATTTGGAGTCAGCAAGACAGGGTTGGATTCATACCTCAGATACTAAGTGTTTGACCCAGATCAAGTCACAACTTCTTTTAGCCTCATCTGTCAAATAAGGGATTAAAACTAGCTTTATGACACAGGGTTGTCATAAGGATGAAATGAAATAATACACGTAAACCTTTAAGGGCTATATAAATATTAACTCATACTAGCAATAAATACTTTTCTTCTTCTGAATAGTCTTTAACTTCACTGGTCAGTTAATAACCATTTAATAAAGGCTAATGTGTGCCAAGCTCTGAGTTGAACACTGAGGATACAATGAAGGGCTAAAGACAGCCCTGCTAAAATAATCTTCCTAAGGCACAATTCTAGCTGACAGAAACCTTCAATGATTCCCTATTGATATTGGAATAAAATGCAAGCCCTTTAATTAGCACCACACCATTCATATGTGGAACCATTGATTACAGCAAATGGAGAAGTTTTGAGTACTGTGGGCAAGTTCACTTACCTTGGCAGTGTCCTTTCCAAGGACATACACAATGACAATGAGATTGACATAGGCATTGCCAGAGCTAGCTCAGAATTTGAAAACCCCAAAAGGAAGTGTGGTAGAGAAGAGGTATTAGACTGCCTACAAACCAAAGGTCTGCAGAGTCATTGTGCTGACCTCATTGCTATATATCTGTGAAACCTGGATAGTCTATAGCGCCCTTCCAGGAAACTGAATCACTGCCATTTAAATTGTCTTAGGAGAAGATACCAGACACTGAGATTCTTTCTCAAGTAGGTATCAACTTTTGAGACACTCATTTGAGAGCATCAGTGTTTAATTGCCTCCTAATCAAGTTTCTTATCAATAATAACCAGTTTCCAGCATTTTGATAAAATCTGCTGTAATACCATAAATCAAGTCAAATATAAGCCCCCAAACTGGGAGCATGGATTTAGTAAAACTTCAGTAACCTACTGTAATTCATTTCCCCACAAGTTTGGGAAGGACATTCTTCATGTACATGTGCATATGTTAGTGTGTATGTGTCTTTTATGAGCTCTTTTATCTTGGGGATTATTTGTTTTTAAGTTGGTGAACTTAAATAATAGGACCATAGCAAATTGTGGGTATGAAACTGGTATTTCGTGAGGTATTAAGTTGACCTTTATAAAGTGATATGCAGCTCAAAAGATTTAATTTACTGGTGTTGAATTATTAATATTTTTGTTGTTCATAGGTCAGTAGTACTCATGTTAGGTTTATTCTTTAAAAAGGAATATTAGGTTAGATGGTTCTAATGCTGATTAGAGTTGCTGATTTTTTTCTTACATTGATTTGTTATTTCAGGTCTTTTCTGATCAGCTGTCATAAGCCTTTTCCAAAGAACATGTTGTTCCTATAAACCATAAGTCTTAGGAGATTACTATGGATTTTTCCTTAACATTCAGAGTATCTTATTTCTTCCTTTGGCTTTTCCCTTTTTTGTATATTTTCAAAATTTAGGGTTTTTAAAGTGGTTTTTGGTTTTGGGTTTTGTTTTTAGTGAAAAACAAGTATTAGAATTCAGATCATCAGAATTTCTAATACTTGATAATCTCTTCCTCCCCCTATTTAGCAAGGTCTTTTAATATTCTGACCATCTCTTAAAATCTTTGGTTTTTGACAAAAGGTTTTTAAGTGACATATTAATATAACTTTACCTACAAAGTACATCTGATTATTCCACATAAGTATATTTTCTTCATTGCAATTGAAATTAACTGATGCCCTCTTGCTTATAGGCTGCTATTTTAATTAGCAGGTTTGGGTTAGAGACAGAGTATATTTCTAAGGTGAGTCCACAATCTTTGGAATCCATATCTTTACTACAACTTTGAAAAATCGGGTTGGTAATTTTAGACTATACTATTAGTCAGTGATTCAGCCATATATCCTGACATGGATTGTAGTTGGAAATCAGGGAAATAAAATTGGGACAGGCCTAGGGCAAAAATAGCTTTGAAACGTCTTCTTTTTGGGGCTATTTGTGCTTTCTATCATCTTTTGCATCATTGCTATGACATTGATACATAAGGAAAGGGCTAACAAAAATGTAGGTAAATAAATGGATTGTATACTTTGCCTGCAATCAAAAATATATCAGCCTAACAAAAGTTGCATTTTAGTAAAGTAAATAAATATTTTTATTCTGTAGAATATTTCATTCTTTAGTTTAATAGATCAGGGATTGTCAATTCATAAACCAGCTGAGTTGATGAAGGTACTGAGACTATTTTTCTTTATTTGTTCTTAGGTTCAACAATAACCTATTAATTTTAAATGATACTGGCTTGAATATAATTTTATTTTCAAAGAAAAACATTTTAGACTGCAGTTTTCCCCCCTCTGTGATAAAAACAAATTTCCAGTGACTTGGGAGTTTAAAAGAGAATCTTCTTTCCTGTATGATGACTTTGGGGCTTAGATCCTGGACTTGTGTTTCTCCTTTCCTTATAGTGCAGCCAGGCAGTATAGAGAACAAAGGAAAAAACAAGTCTCAGGATACAAATTACATACAATAATTTTACAGATATGGTTTCACATTACTCAGTGGACCAGAAGGTTAAAGCATTATCTAAATTGTCCCTGTGACACTATCCCTGCAAACCAAAGGATCTCAGATTGGCTCCAAAATTTGGCATTTACCCACAGAAACTCCCTAAACTGACCTGTACTCATATCTGAGCACACAATCTGCTTCCAAATCTGCAGTGGTTGCTAGTGTTTCCCTTTAATTATCATCTATTCCTGCCAAACATTTTATCATATTTTCCTGACTCTTATTACTCTTCAACCAATTGGTAAAATTCTAAGATTGTTTAGATCTTTTCCCTACACTATCGCTAGTCTGCATCCTCAGATGTAATTCCTTGATCCTCCCCTTTCTGACAGTGTTCTTGTTTCGGTGGCCATTATAATTGTTTACTGTATATGTGAAGAATAGGAAATTAGCTCATTGAGGAAACATCTCCACTCTTTTCACATAATCTGTCTTGACATCCTTGCACCATTTGTTCTTTCTTGAGTACTAAAGAGACCCAATATATCAGCTTTACAGATACTTTGGCATTGTGACTTCTTCCTGAGTTGTCATGGCCAACAAATTTCATCAGCTTGTAATCAATCTTCTAAACTTAGCTGACCTAGTCCCAACCCCACAAATATGTAGTTCAAATACTGAACCTGTTCTCTAATCCTTTCAAGATTAGTTAATAGAACCTGTGTTTTCTAGCATAACTTTCAAGAGCCCAGTCACCTCCATATCGATATTTAAAATAACTCCATTTAGGAAAAAAATATTGGGAGTGTGAGACAGACTTAGGTATACTATCAAGAAGGAAAATGAAAGGAACCAAAACTATGTTTATAAATAAGAGGTTTCTTCTATTGATATATAATGGCGCTTATCAGGAATTTTTATCTTGTGATAAGAGTATATTTTAATGATTTAAGATTTTTCTTCTGAAAAGTAAGATTGTTAGAAAAGGCCTTATGTTTAACAGCATTTTGTTGTAGCAAAGAATTGGAAACAAAATGGGCACCCCATCATTTGGGGAGTAATTAAACATATTAAGATATATGAATGGAATGTTATGGCATCATAAGAAATAACAAAGGGTGCAGATTTTGAGAAATCTGGGAAAACTTGTATGAACTGATGCAAAGTGAAACCCCTAGAACCAGAACAATTGATAATGATAACAAATAATAATATAAAGGAAAGCAACTATGAAAAACTTAAGAACCATAATCAATGTAATGACCAATCACAATTCCAAAAGACCATTGATGAATCTTGTTTTCCTTCATTGGTGTAAAAGGAATGGATGAGAATTGTAGAATAAGACATACATTTTCAGGCACAGCTAATATGTGGATTTGTTTTATTCATACTCATTTGTTACATGGGAGGGAATTTATTGGATTGGGTTGGTAGTAGTAGTAGTAGTAGTAGTAGTAGTAGTAGTAGTAGTAGTAGTAGTAGTAGTAATAGTAATACCACAGAGATAAAGACAAGAAAAATAACATTAGCAGATCATTAAAAATACACAGAAGAATATAGAAGCAAACTCCAAAGGGGACACAAACAAGTAAGGCATGTGCAGGAGCCAGCATATTAAATTTGAGACATACTTTTTTAAGAAAACAGACCATGCAGTAATGATTCATGGTTTCATGTGGAATTTTCTTTCTTTCTTTCTTTCTTTTTTTGGTATAGCAAAATTTTCATGTTTATCAAATTCAAAATATAAAGCAGGAAAAAATTAAAACAAAAATAAAAGTGCTTTCAATTTATAGTCATGTATTTTTATGAATTTGTCTTTCCTGTTAGAACTGTTGTCTTTTATGAAGAAACTCATTTTCCTTTTCAGTTAAAGTGACTTTAATTATTAAAATTTTCTATTGACACATAAAGTAAGTACTTTTATGCCACATTTGTATCACCAAACTAAGACAGTACAGATGTAAACTAACTTCTTAATAATCACAGAATTCTGTTTGTATAAAACAATTTTGCTGAGTTATTTGTTTGATCATACCAGAGGAACCATGATAACCCTTAAGGAGTCACTTATATTTAATGACTTTCTTTAATTTAGGTTTTTAAAAAGTTCCTTCACTGAGGCATTCTTTGTTATTCAAATGTTTTTGTATCAAGCAAATTCATTGCATGACTTGGGTTTTAACTTCTGCTTTCCAAGGTATACTACTCTAAGTACCCAATTCTTAATTGTGTACTTCTTTAGATGGTCATATTACTTACTCCCTGTGGTGACTGTTTGAAAACCCATAACATGTTACACATTTAGAAGTTCTATTAGCTCCTTTATCACTGCCAGTCATCTTTAGCAGTATTGAATTTACCTGTCTGACATGAGTAAGGAAGATTGCCCTGAATAAATACAGTAGATAAATGGTCTTTCTCTTCCTGAAAAAAATTTGAGACACTTTTTAAATATACCAGTAACCCACAGTATTACTTCTAAAAACTTATTTATACTTAAGATTTTGGTTAGAGACATAAAACTATTTAATTTGAGCTTTACATCATATCTTCATGGTTCATTTGACTGTAATAATAAGAAGAACTTGAAGTTTTTTACTTAACAGCATTATTCCTAAGTGGATAGTTGTTGTATATGGACTGTTACCTCTATATTAATAAAATCAAAAGTATAATGAGTGCTAAGTTAATTTAATTAATTAACATGGGAGTAATAGAATCTACACTTAGAATATTATTCCTTTAAGTACCTGGCCAACTACTTCTTGGCATACTTTTCACGTCTTAAAGAGAGGTAAATTGAGTTATGAGAAGTCCCATTTAATTCATCAAATATTTGTTTAGTGTCTATGTGGCACATTGGGCTAACTGCTAGTAATAGAAAAATTAGGCAGTAAAAATCCCTTCTTAAGGGACTTACACATTAACTATGGGAGTAACATAAATGCCAGATAACTATAACAAATATAAGATGGTTAAGTGACATCTGATATATACAATTGTGTGAAATGTATAAGAAACTTCCAAAGATAAGGAATTCTAAGAAGGGGGGGGAACCTATTTTGTTTTGGTCATGGGAACAGGATTGGGGGAAACTTTCATGACTTAGTACCTAAATTGGATAAGGGAGAATGAAATAACTGAAAAGAAGTATAAGCAAGATGCTAAATAGAAATCTTAATCTTTGATTTCATTGATGCAAAGAACTCTCCACTGAAGAAACTTCCTCTAGCAATGCAGATTGGCACCTTTCTACAACTTGAAGTCTTAGAGAGTGGCCTAGAGCCCAGAGAGTTTCTGTAACATGCCCAGGATCCCAGAGGCAGGACTTGAATCTGTGGCTTCCTGGTTTCAGTGGCAATTCTCTGTCCACTACTACATTGCTACTTTTCAGTGACCTAGTCAAAAAAAAATTATATTCATTTGAGTGACTGAGGAGGAAAGGATTTTATGGAGGAGGTAATCCATATCTTGAACATTTTCCTAGTCCTTAGTGCTTTGGATGGACATAATTCACTATGATGATATATTTGGAAAACTAATATGCTTTATATTTAGAACCTTTACCATCTCCTTTATCAGTGTGAATCGTCTTCAGGAGAATGCTACCAATGGAAAACAATAGACCTTGATTTCAGGCTCATTTGAACTCATAACAGTTGAAGTCTTGAGCCTAACCTGAGAAACTCAGAGACATGAGAGTGAGAGAAAAGAAGAATAGAGGTCGGGACAAATCAAACAACAAGCATTTCTTTGTTCGTTGGTTTCTATGTGCCAGCTGGTATACTAAGCCCAATGGATGTGGAAGGTACTGCTTTAGCAAAGTTCTAAAAGAAAGCAGAGATTCAGAGCCTGAGTTAAGGAAGGAGAGCATTTCAGGCATGGGGGACTAGCTAGCAATTCTTGGAGGCTCTTAAGAATAAAAGAAGAAATCACTGTTACCCTATTTTGTTGAAGTATTTTCAAGGCCTGTACTTTTGAAGAGATTTAATTGTGATTTTGTTTGTGTGTGTGTGTGTGTGTTAGTATGCTGTGTTGAAATAAAATTTATCAATTAAAAATAGAGCAAGTTTGTCTACTGTTTAGCTTCATTTACAATTAAAAATCAAGTCAAGTTTTTATTAAGTCATTTAACATTTATTGAACTCCTACCTTGTGCTACATTCTAGAGGCAGTGATGGTATACCTGGTCCCTACCTATGATGAACAAGCTATATACAATGAAATCAGTTAAGAGAGATCTAGAAAAAAAATGACTTGAGCCAAAAAAGACTCATGGAATAGGGTAGGACACCCATTTTTAGGGCAGTGGTATATGCAGTCATACAGAGATAGTAAATATTTAAGTGCCTGCTCTGCCAGGCAGTGTGCCAAGTGCTATAGGTATAAGAAAGGCAAAAAACAGCCCTTGCCCTCAGGGAGTTCATAGTCTAATGGGAAAGACAAGAAGTCAGTCAGAATTAGACATCTGAGAATATAGAATTAACTTAAGAGAATAGGTGGCATTTAATTTTTAAGAATTAAAATTCAAATGCCTACATGTAGAAAATAGTCTATTATTCCCTTAACTTACATTCATTCTGTAGTCTAAGTTAAGTTTATAATACTCAGTTTACTTATCCAATCTTTAACAAACCTGCCTTTAATAAAATTTACATGTTATCCTCAACTGTTTTTGACCCTCTTATCATTAAAAGATATTTAGAGTTCCTTCCTCCTTGTTTATCTTTTTTTTTTTTTTGCTTTATTAGCATCGTATCTGGGCTAGGATAACCACAATTAATCCTATTTCTTTTCAGAGATCTTAATTCATGTTACTAAAGTCTAGATTCAGTGCTTCAAATCCATACCTCAAGAGGGTTTAAAAAAAAAGTAAATGGAGGGAGGGAAAGAAAGAGTATGCCATGAAGATGGTAAAAAAAAAGGTAGAATTGTCTTTTTTTTTACTCTCTCCTTAATGGTCCCTGACTGTTTTTCCATTCCCTGCCTCCACCTTTATCCTGTCACTCTTGCCTATCCTATCTTAATTTCCCTAGTCTTCTCTGTTCCCTGCAATTACATAATATCCCTGTTATGATCAGTTCCTGTTTTGCCGGAGAGAGGAATTATGACTCTTTCAGGGAAAAACCCTGTTCTAACATTAGTAGTGCTAGTTGGTGTCCAGTACATTACCTCATATGGGAAACACAGTACTTTACAAGCTTCTCTTTTCCTATTTGACTGACCTTAATCAGATTCCCCTCAGCCTTCTTTTTTTTCCCCTCTCATATACATTCAGATTCCTATTTTTAGAACAGTCCTTCCAGAAACTTGATCATACCATATAGTTTATGATCTCTGTCTACCTATTAACTTTAGATGTTTAGAATATTCTCAATTCTCTAGGAAAATAGTAAACTCCCAATATTAAATTTAGGAGGAGAACTCTTTAAATGCAGAGTTTGAAGGGGTCCTGAAGTGAATCTTTTGAATTTCATTTGTATAACATTAGGTGATCTCAGAGTTGAGGGAAAGAGACTAAAGATTGGGAAAGGAGATTAAAGATTGAAGGAAGGATTAAAAGGAAGTTGCACTTTACTTGAATCTGCTGGTTTTAGACAGAAAATAAGTATATTTAAAAAAAATACCTGGAAAATTAGTGTCAAGACCACATATGAAGAGAAATCATACTCTTATGCCTTATCTGGATATAGCATTGACTGAATTCTCAAAGGGTATGTCAGCAGACTGTTCTGCTCTGGCAGATTCTACCAAACTAGAAAAGCTTCAAGTACCAGACTGGCCCAGCACCATATGACTGCTGAAGGAGAACCAGCCTAGTGAAATATGATGCTGACCACCAGATAATGATTTCATTGGTTGTGACTTGGGAAGTAGACAAATTACAAAATGTATTTTGTAGTCCTCAACAGCTTAAGTACCACATTATGCAGGAAACTTTTTTCTGATATAGGCTAGCCACTAATTGGCACAGTGATTATAGTACTTGACCCAGGATCTGGAAAACTTGAATTCAAATCTTGCCTCAGATGCTTATTAGTCTTGTGACCCTAGGCAAGTCCCTTAACCTTGCTCACCCTGAGTTTCCTTGTCCATCCCCATTCTCATTTATATTTAATCCATTTTTGTCTGCTGTCTGCTTCCATGTTGCCTACCATTATAATCATATCTCTTCCATCCTCAAAAAACCCTTACTTGATCAATCCATATCTGCTAACGGTCATCCCATATGTATCTTCTGTTTTGTGATTTAAACTCTTTTCTTCACTCTCCACAGTCTGACTTCTTTTCTCATATTTGTACTGAATCTGTTCTCTCCAAAATTATGAATAATCTATTTATTAGCTTTTCTCAATTCTCATCTTTCTTGACTTTTCTGTCATCTTTTATATTGTTTATCATTCTCTTCTCACTAGGTTTTCTTGACACTATTTCACCTTTATTCTTATCCTTCCTCCTGTCTAATCATTCCTCCTCAGTCTCTTTTTCTGAATCTTCATCTGATGTATCTCACAAGAGACTCTTTCCTGAGGCTTTGTTCCTCTATAATATTTCACTTGATCTTATCACTGCCCATGCATCCATTTAATCTTTATGCTAATGATTCTTAAATTTACTTATCCAGATCTAACCTTTCTCCTGACCTGATGTCTCACATCTCTAATTGCCTACTAAACATCTTCAATTGGATGGTCTATAAACATCTTAAATCTTTATTCCTAAATCCTCCTTTCTTCCTAACTTCCCTTTTACTGTTAAAGGTGCCATCACTCAGTCATCTAGGCTGGCCTGGTGTCATTCTTCTTTTCTTATTTCAATCTCCCTCTACCCCCAATATAGTCAAGCTGTAAGCCAAGACTTAAAAGATTTTGTCTGCAAGAATTTTCTTAAATATGTTCCTCTTTCCCCTCTGACACTACCACTACCCTGATGTAGGCCCTTATCACCTCACTTCTAGACTCTTTTAATAGCCTGCTGATTGATCTCTCTCTATCCTAGATCTCTCTCCCCACTATATTCTATCCTTCATTCAACTAAGTGATCTTCCTAAAACATAAATCTAATCCTGTCTTTTTCTCTCTGCCCCTCTCTTCTCTCATAAATCCCAGTGGCTTCCTATCACCACCAAATATAAAATCTGTTTTCCATTGAGAGACATTCAAAACCTGCCCCCATAATCTTTCCAAGATTTCACACCTTACATCCCCTTCTCCTCAACATTGTAATCCAAAGGCTTGACTCCCCAGATATAGAAATTTGAACTGGCTGTCTCATCCAATAATAGGGAACTTAGAAGGGAAACTGAAATTTTCATTGTACATCCAGTTTGAGATGTCTTGTAGGCAATTGGAGATATGAGAATGGAGGTGAGGAGATATTTTAGGCCTAATTAAATAAATCTGAGAATCATTTGTATAGAGATGATATTTGAATACATAGGAGTAAATGAAATAGATTAACAAGTGAAATGGAATCAAGAGTATAAACAGAAATGATGACCTAGTACAAAACTTTTGGGGAATCCATGATAAACAGACACAATCTGAGTAAAGATTCAACCAAGGAAACCGAAACAAAGCAATCACACAGCTTGGTAGCAAATCAGGAAGAGAAATTTCATGAAAATCTAAACAAGAGAGTGTCAAAGAGAAAGGAGTAGTGAGCAATGTCAAAGGCTGCAGAAGTGATCAAAACTATTGAGGATGGCATAAAGGTCACATTAGGTTTGATACTTACTTAAGAGATTACTTTGTAGAAAGTTGTTTAAGGAGAATGATAAGATCAGAAACCAAGCTGTAGAAAGTTGCTAAGATAGTGAGGAAAAGAAGTAAAAACATCCATTATAGAGCTATTATAGACTGTAATATATTTTCCTTATTTTAATGGTATATTTTGCTTTTATGTCATACTCATTTTCAGCTATATCCTTTCCACCTCACTTTAGCAGAATCATCCATTGTAAAAAAGAAAATAGTAAAAAAACAAAACTCAGCAAAACTAACCAATATACCTACCGTCCAAATCTGACAGTGTTTCATACCCATAGTTCCCACCAACCTCTGCCAAAAAAGGGTAGAGATGCTTTGAGATCAGTATGTTCAACTTCAGTTGTTTTGTAGTTGCTCTTTCCATTTACATTGTTTTAGTCATTGTATATATGGGTTTTTTCGTTCTTGCATAACTTGTTTCACTTTGTAGGAGTCTTTTCAGTGAACAATTTTCAAGCTATTTCTAAGAGGAGACTTTTCCAACATATGTAAAAGTTCATAGTTGTTTTTGTTACTAAATAAAAAAGTCAAATAGGAAAACGGTAACTAATGACAATGAGATGGCACAGTGGATAAAGCACTGAGTTTGGAAGTTGAAAGACTCATCTTTATGAGTTCAAATCCAGTCTTAAATATGTAACCGCTGTGTGACTTTGGTCAAGTCATTTAACCCTGTTTGCGTTTTAGAAGGAAATGATGATCCATTCCAGTATTTTTGCCAAGAAAATCCTAAATAGGGTCACACAGAATCAGATAGAACAACTACTGACCACATTTTATACACAGATGGAGTGTATACTTAAGAAAATAAGAGAGCAGGAAGACTTTTGCAGATATTATTCTATACCAAAATATATTTAGTCACATAAATGAATGAAATGAATGAATGAAAGAGAAACTAAAAGAATTTACTATGCTTACTATTGTCAAAAAATGTATTTGACTTGGTTTGTCAGCATGATGCATTAAAGGTTTTCCTTTGGATCCTGTAGATAACAATCCAGCAAAACTGACACATCAGAAAAAAACAATTTTCCATCCATAAAAAACAGATGGTTGTGTAAATAATATTGTTGGTGTATCTATGAAATAGTATAAATATTTTGAAAAGCAGTTTAGAATTATGCAAGTAAAGTGATTAAAATGTTCATGCCCTTTGATCCAGAGACTGTTAGTAAGGAAGTCATTGCTAAGGAAATCCTCATATACTACAACATATTTATATCATTACTTTCTGTTTCCATTTTTTTATTATCTTTTTTGAATTTTGGGTGAGCATTAAAATAGAGTTTTGATTTACATTTCTCTTATTAGTGATTTGTATTGTTTTTTTTAATATAGTGGTTAATGGTTTGCAATTCTTCCTTTTGATCCTTTGACCACTTTTCTATTGAGGAATTGTCCTTTGTTTTTTATATTTTTCCTCTTTGTTTTTTGAGTCCTGGTTATCAGACCCTTATCAGAGATTTGTTATAATAATTTTTTTCTTAGTCAAGCATTTCTTAGTTGAATATTTTTTTTTTTTTTTTGGCAATGGGGTTAAGTGGCTTGCCCAAGGCCACACAGCTGGGTAATTATTAAGTGTCTGAGGCCGGATCTGAACTCAGGTACTCCTGACTCCAGGGCCAGTGCTCTATCCACTGTGCCACCTAGCCGCTCCAGTTGAAAGCATCTTAACCTAGTTGTATTAATTTCTTTCTTGCAAAAGCTTTTCAGATTCATGTAATCCAATTTAAATATTTTCTCTTTGGTGATAGATTGCCTTTCTTTCTTTTTTTAGTAAAAATTTAACTTATTGCTTTTGTCTTCCTAGCAATTTCTGTCAAAAAGCCTTTTTCCCCAGGAAATTTATATTTTCAGGTTTATTGAACACTGGGTTATTTAAATTTATTGATTTCTGATTATTGTCTAACCTTTTCTACTGATCTATTTTTCTATTTCTTGTCTAACATAATTTTAATAACTACTGCTTGATAATATAATTGGAAGCTGAGAGTTATTCCCCAATAATTCCTACTTTTTATCTTGTTTCCATTGATATTCTAGATTTGTTTTATTCCCAATGGGGACTGTATTATGTTATCTATCTATGCATAGGATCCCTTTGGTAGTTTGATTGCTACAGCATTAAATCTGTAAACTACTTAAGGTAATATATCATTTTTATCACGTTTGTATATCATGGTCATAAGTGCTGAACATTCCCCTGTTTTTTAAGTTATTTTGGGGGGAGAATTTTGTAGTTATAGTGATTTGACTATCAAATGTACTTTGGTAAATTAACTCCCAGTTTTGTTTTATTCTTCTTTGTGGTTATTTTGAATGCATTTTCCTTTCTATTCTTTTCTGGATTTTGTATCTTTCTACTGTTTTTCTCTGTTTATCTCTACTTTATCCTGTGTGTGTAGTTTGTACATCATTATGGCATGCTGTTTCCTGTTAAACAGAGATGTATTTTTGTCTCCTTTCTTTGTCTCCTTGGCACTTAGCCTGGTAATCTGGCATATATTAAACACTTAATACATGTTTCTTGGCTGACTGACTTTACTGAACCTATTGATCACCTTGACGGGGCTACTTTTGAGAAGTTATACATCTCCTTAATTGTTCCTGAGATAACCCCTGCTGCACAGCCTGCCTTTTTAACAGTGGTCCATTGTCAATTGTCTATGTCAATCAAGAGTGAATATATGTTTTTACTGATCATTTACTACATACCAAGTGCCAGGAATATAAAAACCTCAGAACAGTTTCTGCCTTCAGGGAGTTTACATACCAATAAGGAAAGATAATACATAAAGGGGAAACCAAGTTTAGGTGATATGGGATGTGTGTTAAATGATTTCAAAATGACAAAGAAGTGGTATGGAAATTGTGGTTTCAGGTAAGATTAGGTGAAAAATACATCTATTGGTGCCCAGAGTTCAAGGGTCAGTGGAAAGAGGGAGTGGTTTGGCAGGATGCAGGTTAGCAGGGTTTGGAAATATTTGGAAATTAGGTAATATTCATAACATCCAAATAATTGGAATCAATGAGGATTCCAAGGGGGCAATGGTATGATGGGTTTCTTTGGGCTACAGTATATTAGTAAATATTATTTAATAAGCTGAGCAGAAAAAGTCATAGGTTGTTTGCAGCATGAATAAAGGATAGATAGACCTCCTACTATTACTTTTCAATATTATCTGGCACATTCATTTTCTCATAGTTCAACATGATCATTTTAAGTTCTATCTTACCTATCGTATATCAAATTTATAATCATATAGGAATTTGTATCTGAATAAGTGCTTTTAAAGTACTTGAAGCTTCAGGAAAGCAGTTCTCTTAAGTAAATCAAATATTCCTTCTAGTTGTGGGACCATCTTTTAGTTGGAACTACCTTCTTATTGAGCCATTTTACTGTTTAATCAACTGAAATGCTTGGAATGGCATCCAGATTGGATAGTAAATTTAACTGCAAGTGAAACACTGTTAAGCATTTTAATTTGCTTAGTGATCTTTCTTTTTAGTGCATAGGTTAATTAATATTCTCTCCAAACTTTTAGTTAATGAAATCTAATTAGTGAAGTTTTACTTTAGCTTTTATTTCTAAATATTTGCCTTAATCCCAGGCAATTGCTGCCTGTCATCTCATAAGGAGTTAGAGGAATCCCAAGTATCTGTTTATCAGTCCACAAGAATTTATTAAATGCCTATTAAAGGCGTTAGGCATTGGATAGAAATGAAACAACCTCTCAAGGAGTTAACATATATTCATATATGTAGATATCAAATAAATATGAATCCATTCAATGTCATTTTGAAGGGGAGCTTCTGAGAGGTATCAGCAAAAAAGCCCCACATAGCAAATAATATTAGAAATGTTACTTAGACTTCCAGCCAAGATGGCGGAGAGAAGACAGGCCCAGTTCTAAAGTCTCCTGATCTTTCCCCATCTATCATTTGAAACAAACCTCTTAACAGAAATCCGACCCACAAAACCCAGAAAGAAAAGCCAGGAGAAAGAACATCTACCTCAGGATTTGTCTCCCTCAGCAGCACTGGATGAATTCTGGCCAGTGATTCTGGGCGCAAAGGGCTGATCAGCCAGATTAGCCACTGAATTGGAGCCAGAGAGTATGAGGGCCGGGAGCCACACCTGCTGGATCAACAGTGGGGCTAGATGACTGGGGCTTGAGTCAACTAGGGAGCAGAGGTGCACTGACCCTATGGAGCTTGCCAATAGGGCTGGGGGGAGAGTTCCAGTGCAGGAGAGCTGCAGACACCAATCCCTGGGCTCCTCGGATCTGAGGAACTCTGAGCCCATTGCTGCTGAGGCCTCTTCCTGGAACAAACAATAGCAGACTACCTCTGCCTCAGGCACAGGTGTGTGAGCAGAAGAACCAGCCCAGGTGACAATAGGGAGAGGAATGACCTAACCCCAGGGTAAAGCCCACCATTGATTGAAGGCAAAAGGATTCAATAGTCCTCCCCCCCTTCAAGCTAAGGGAGAAGGCCTCAATCAAAATCACAGACACTTCATAGAACACAACCAGCACCTCCTACTGCCCAGCCAGAGAAATTGCACTCGGTGAGTAAAACCTCTGGTGATCCCAAGCCTGTGAACCAGCCCCTCCCCAACTCAAGGTCTTAGCAAAATGAAGAAGGGTCAGCGAAAAGGTGGATCCATAGAAAAATTCTTGGAAGGAAAAGACTAACTCAGAGAGACCTAGAACCTCTGAGGAGAATATGATCTGGTCTTCAGCACAGAAAGACGTCCTTGAAGAAATAAGGAAGGAGTTTAAAAATCAACTGGAAAATTTGGGAGAGACAATTAATGCCTTGAAAGAAGAAAACAAATCATTAGAAAATACAGTTGGACAAATACGAAATGAAAATAAATTTCTCAGATCCTCAGTTGGACAAATACAAAATGAGAATGATTCTCTCAGATCCTCAATTTGGCAAATGCAAAAAGAAAATAATTTTCTCAAAACCTCAATTGGTCAAATGGAAAGCTCTTTCAAAAGTAGAAGTGACCAATTGGAAAAAGAGTTGCAAAAGGTTATTGAAGAAAACTCCTCTAAAAAAAAGAATGGAGTCTGCAGAAACTAATGACTCCATGAGACAGCAAGAGCCAGTTAAACAAAAACAAAAAATAGAAAAAATAGAAGAAAATGTAAAATACCTTAAAAGCAAAACCACTGATAGGTCGAGGAGGAGCAACCTGAGAATTATTGGACTTCTTGAAAATATTTAAGAGGAAAAACAAGCCTGGACTTAATATTATAAGAGCTAGTGTTGGAAAACTGCCCTGATATCATGGAACCAGAGGGCAAAGTAGTTATTGAAAGAATACATCGATCCCCTCCAGAAAAAGATCCTAAAATGAAAACACCGAGGAATGTTGTAGCCAAATTCCAGAACTATCCAATAAAAGAGAAAATCCTGCAAGCAGCCAGAAAGAAACAATTTAAATATCAAGGAGCCACAGTAAGGATTATGCAGGACCTGGCTGCATCAACATTAAGGGATGGAAGGGCCTGGAAGGAGATATTTTGAAGAGCAAGGGAGCTTGGAATGCAACCAAGAATCCACTATCCTGCAAAGCTGAGCCTTCTCTTCTAGAGAAAAAGATGGACATTTAACAAAAGGGAAGAATTCCAAAAATTCCTAATGAAAAGACCAGAGCTAAATAGAAAATTTGGACATCAAACAGGAGGTTCAAGAGACACATGAAAAGGTAAAAGAAGTGGGGGGACTGCTACCCGAAAAGTTGAAACTGGCTATATTCCATCATAGGGAAAATGAATGTCATAAATCTTGAGAATTGTAGCTCTAACAGAGAGAATATATCTAGCCAGAAGTGATGGACATTCATGACCTATCCATGAGACTGTTATCCAATGGGATGAAACTGGCTATAACCCCACTTGGGAGAAAGACTCTAATAACTCTCAAGAATTTTAACTCTAACAATAAAGTTATTTCAATACTGAAATACATACATATATATATATATATATATATATATATATATATATATATATATATATATATATACACCCAATGGGATGGCATCCAGATTCTTAGAGGATGGGGATAGAAAGGAATATACCTTTTTCTCTGCAGTATATGGAACTTATACAAAAATTGACCATGTACTAGGACATAAAAACCTAATGATCAACTGCAGAAAGGCAAAAATAGTGAATACATCTTTCTCAGATCATATTGCAATAA
The DNA here is from genome assembly GCF_037893015.1 of Macrotis lagotis. NCBI lineage: Eukaryota > Metazoa > Chordata > Mammalia > Peramelemorphia > Peramelidae > Macrotis > Macrotis lagotis. Next base: position 153,362,722 of record NC_133658.1, read on the forward strand.
AAGTCATATATAATATTGGGTCAAGGAGATATAGACCCAGAACCAATTGGAAACTGAATAACCTCATTTTAAAGAATGAGTGGACCAAAAAACAAATTATAGAAAGAATTAACCATTTTATGCTAGATAATGATAATGAAACAACATACCAAAACCTATGAGATTTACTCAAAGCGGCTCTCAGGGGATATAGTATAGCTTTAAATGCTTATATGAATAAATTGGAGAAAGGAAATCAATGAACTAAACATGTAACTAAAAAAATTAGAGAAAGAAGAAATTAAAAATTTCCAATTGAATACCAAATTAGAAATTCTAAAAATTAAAGGAGAAATTAATAAAAAGCAAAAGCAAAAAAAACTATTGAATTAATAAATAAAACCAAAAGTTGGTATTATGAAAAAACCAATAAAATTGATAAACCTCTAGTCAATTTGATTAAAAAAAAGAAAGAAGAAACCAAATTGCTAGTATCATAAATAGAAAAAGTGAAATCACCACCAATGAGGTGGAAATTAAAATAATGATTTGAAATTATTTTGCCCAACTCTATGCCAATAAATGGGATAATCTAAGTGAAATGGATGAATATTTACAAAAATATAAGTTGCCCAGGTTAAGTGAAGAGGAGATTAAATACCTTAACAACCCTATCTCAGAAAAAGAAATTAACCAAGCCATCATTGAACTCCCTAAGAAAAAATCTCCAGGGCCTGATGGATTCACAAGTGAATTCTACCAAACATTTAAGGAACAATTGGTTCCAATTCTATATAAACTCTTTGGAAAAATAGGGAAAGACTGAATTCTGCCTAACTCTTTCTATGAAACCAATATGGTGCTGTTACCTAAACTAGGAAGAGTTAAAACAGAGAAAGAAAATTATAGGCCTATCTCCCTGATGAATATAGATGCAAAATTCTTAAATAAAATCTTAGCAAAACGATTACAACAAGTTATCACTGCCATAATACATTATGATCAAGTAGGATTTATCCCAGGAATGCAGGGTTGGTACAATATTAGGAAAACTGTGAGTATACTCAATTATATCAACAACACATCTATCAGAAATTATATGATCATATCAATAGATGCTGAAAAAGCTTTTGACAAAATACAGCATCCATTCCTATTAAAAATACTAGAGAATGTAGGAATAAATGGACTGTTCCTTAGAATAATTAGCAGCATCTATCTGAAACCATCAGCAAGCCTTATATTCAATGGGGAGAGGCTAGGGGCATTCCCAATAAGATCAGGGGTGAAACAGGGGTGTCCATTATCACCACTACTATTCAATATTGTCTTTCAAATGTTAGCTTCAACAGTAAGAGAAGAAAAAGAAATTGAAGGAATTAGAATTGGAAAGGAAGAGACAAAACTCTCACTCTTTGCCGATGACATGATGTTCTACCTAGAGAATCCCAAGGAATCATCCAAAAAACTACTGAAAACAATTAACAATTTTAGCAAAGTTGCAGGTTATAAAATAAACCCTAGCGAGATAAAGCAAGGAGTGCTAGAAAGAGAAATCCCGTTCAAAGTAACCTCAGACTATATAAAATACCTGGGAGTCTATTTGCCAAGACAGACTCAGAAACTTTTTGAAAACAATTATAAAACACTTCTCACACAAATTAAATCAGATTTAAATAACTGGGCAAATATCAACTGCTCATGGATAGGTAGAGCTAATATAATAAAAATGACAATTCTACCAAAGCTAAACTACTGTTTAGTGCCCTACCAATCAAAATTCCAAATAATTACTTTAATGAGTTAGAAAAAATTGTAAGTAAATTCCTATGGAGAAATAAAAAGTGAAGAATTTCCAGGAGCTTAATAAAAAAAAGTGCAAAAGAAGGGGGCTTAGTCCTACATGATCTAAAATTATATTATTAAAGCATCAGTTATCAAAACTTTTTGGTATTGGCTAAGAAATAGAGTAGTGGACCAGTGGAATAAACTAGGTGCAAAAGCAGGAGATGATTATAGTAATCTGCTGTTTGATAAACCCAAAGAGTCCAGCTATTGGGATAAAAATTCCCTCTTTGATAAAAACTGCTTGGAAAATTGGAAGTTAGTATGGAAGAAACCTAACACCCTTTACCAAGATAAGATCCAAATGGTTACAGGATTTAGACTTTAAAAAAAAAACAATACTATAAGCAAATTAGAAGATCAAGGACTAGTTTACCTGTCAGATCTATGGAAAGGGGAAAAGTTTATGACTAAGGAAGAGTTGGAGAACATCACCAAAAACCAACTAGATGTTTTCGATTACATTAAATTAAAAAGCTTTTGCACAGATAAAACCACTGTAACCAAGATCAAAAGAAATGTAGTAAATTGGGAAACAATCTTTACAATCAATGATTCTGACAAAGGACTCATTTCTAAAATATACAGAGAACTGAGTCATATTTTTAAAACAAAAAGCCATTCCCCAATTGACAAATGGTCAAAGGATATGCAAAGGCAATTTATAGATGAGGAGATCAAAGCAATCCATAACCATATGAATAATTGTTCTAAATTATTAATTATTAGAGAAATGCAAATTAAAGCTTCTCTGAGGTACCACCTCACCCCTCTCAGACTGGCCAATATGGCCAAAAAGGATAATGATCAATGTTGGAAGGGTTGTGGGAAATCTGGGACACTATTACACTGTTGGTGGAGCTGTGAACTCATCCAACCTTTCTGGAGAGAAATTTGGAATTACACCCAAAGGGTATCCAAAATGAGCATACCCTTTGACCTAGCAATACCACTGCTGGGTCTATACCCGAAGTAAAAGCATCACTTATACAAAAATATTTATTGCAGCCCTGTTTGTGGTGGCAAAGAATTGGAAATCAAATAAAAGTCCTTTGGTTGGGGAATGGCTTAGCAAACTGTGGTATGTGTATATCATGGAGCACTATTGTTCTATTAGAAGCCAGGAGGGACGGGATTTCAGGGAAGCCTAGAGGGATTTGCATGAGCTGATGCTGAGTGAGATGAGCAGATCCAGAAAAACACTCTATACCCTAACAACAACTTGGGGTTGATGTTCAAACTTGGAAGACTAGCTCATTCCATCAGTGCAACTATCAGGAAAAATTTTGGGCTGTCTGCAAAGGAGAATGCCATCTGTATCCAGATAAAGAGCCGTGGAGTTTGAACAAGAAAAAAAAAACATATCTTATTGCCTAATCTTTTTATCTCTTAGACTTTTGTCTCTTCCTTAAGGAAATGATTTCTCTCTCATCACACTCAATTTGGATCAGTGTACAACATGGAAACAAAGTAAAGACTGACAGATTGCTTTCTATGAGGAGTGAGGGGAAGGGAGGTAAGATTGGGGGAAAAATTGTAAAACTCAAATAATCTCTTTAATAAAAAAAAGAAATGTTACTTAAAACCTTTTATGTGTTGATATTCAGATTTTGAAAGTAATGTTTTTAGACTCTTGAGACTTCAATTAAAAGTGATTTACCTTAGTAAGTCACTGAGGTTCGGTGAATTAAGTAACTGGTTTGCTCTTCCCACACATGTCCAGTCATTAAATCTCAAGTTTTCTCTCACAAGTAAGGCTTTAAGAGCTGATAGGTGCCACATTTTGGAGGACCTTGAATGTCATGAGTTTAAACTTTTTATTTGGAATATAATTGCTTTTCCAATTTTAACTTTGTTAATAAACATTTTATTAGCCTTTCATGAAGTTTGACTTCATTGGGATCTTTTTCCATGTACACAGAAATAGACATACTTCTCTGACATTTGTGAAATTGACACCCTCAGTTATCGTCTAGGGAGTCTTTCAGCTTTCAACTTAATTTGAAATAATTGTCATGTTTTCCATTCTCAACATTGTATTTACTATGCCACTTTCTATCTGAGATTGAGAAATAATTTATAAGCCTTCTGGAATCAAATATTCCACTTTTAGCATTATATTAACCAAAGAACATAATGATTGATGAACTTCTCTAAAGTCACCCAACTAATTAGTTATAGAGTTTTAAATAAAATACTTCTGGTTCTTTTTATATCCCAACCCAAGGCTCTTCTAATTTTTGCATAAGATGATCACATCCATTAGAATAGGTGTCTCCCTTTTGCCAGACATTCTCCTTATAGATGCTGTAATTTATTTCAACAGTATTATCTGATTGGCCATTATTCCTTGTAAAACAAGATTGCCTAATTTGGTAGCTTGAGGTTTTAATGATAACAATAATGTTTGACCTTCACTTTCAAAGAAGACCATGACATCAGGGAGGTGATACCATGACAAGCACATGAACTGGATTTGGGGGGGGGGGTGCTGTGCTAAGTCACCAACCTCACTTTCTCCTCTAGAGTCATCTGGTTCCAGCAACCAGATGTAAATTGGGATGACTGGAGATGACCCTGGTTGCAAGGCAATCTGGATTAAGTGACCTGCCCAAGGTCACAGAGCTAGCAAGTGGCAAGTGTCTGGGGCTGGATTCAAACCCCTGTCCTCCTGAACCTAAGGCCAGTACTTTATTCATTGCACCACCTAGCTGCCTTTATAGGGATCTGAAGAAGAATTAGAAATTCTCAGAAGTTAGAATAGGATAGGAGGAGTTAAAGAACAAAAACAGTATCTCCTTTGTTTCCTTCCACCTCCAACTTCTATGAAAGTCAATATCATTCCTTTTAAAACAAAAACAGTTTTAGCTACTCTTATCCCATCTATAGGTCTTACTAGTATCTAAAAATCCAAAAATGCTTTGGCAGCATTTAAAACACTACAGAAATTCAGAGAATGCCAGGTTCTGGCCCTTGAGGAAATAATTAATAACTAACAATTACATAGTATTTTAACATTTGCAAAGCACTTGGGTTTGTGTTAATATTATCCTCATATTACAGATGAGGAAAGTAGGATTGATAGAAGCTAAATAACTTGCCCAGGGTCACAAAGCAATCAAGTGTCTGAGGCATATTTGAACTCTGAGTCTGCCTGAGATTGGCCTGAGTTCAACTACAGAGCCAGGCATGGAGTTAGGAAGACCTGAGTTGATTTCAGTGTGGTCTCAGACACTTATTAGCTATATGATCTCAGCAAGTCACATGACCCAGTTTGCCTCAGTTTCCTCATCCGTATAATAAACTGAAGAAGGAAATAGCAAACCATTCCAGTATTTTGAGAACCCCAAATGGGTTCTCAAAGGAGTTCTACATGACTGAAAACTGAACAAAATTAAACTTCCTGAGTCCACCAAGTACAGGAGTTCGATCCACTGCCCCTCCTCAACAAGATACTTAACAAGAGCTAATACAGTTGAAAAATGCAATAGTTCTCTACCTCTCCTCACCTTTCCTCTCTCCCTACTTCCATCCATCTTTCACAGCCTTGTCAGAACCTAAAAAGTCCAATCAAGTAACTCTTTTGTGCACAAAACCCTTTATGAGCTCCCCCTACCACCTAACAAATAAAGTTCAAATTCATTTGCTTACTGTGCAATCCCCTCAATAATTTGACTTTGACATACTACTATCCAAATACTCTGTTGTTCATTTGTTTCAGTTGTGTCTAACTCTTGGTGACCCCATTTGAGGTTTTCTTAGTAAAGATACTAGTGTGGTTCACCATTTTCTATTCCAGTTCATTTCACAGAAGAGGAAACAGGCAAATAGGGTAAAGTGACTTGTTCACAATCACACAGCTACTGTCTGAAGCCAGATTTGACTTCATCCCTAAACATATTACATGCTTTCCTACTTTTGTGTCTTTACTCACAATTTGTAGAATATTCTCTTTCATATCTTAGTCTGTTGAAATTTTACATATCCAGCAGGCTTCCATGAATGAAGCCTTTTCTGCTTTCAGTTAGCAGTGATCTTCCTTTTTCATTATAATCTCATTTTTTGTTCATCATTCTAGTATATGTACTGTGTTCTCTGACTCAGGTATTCTTCTTTTGACTGGAAACTATGAGGGCAATGAGCCTGTTTTACTTATTAACCTTTGTTTCTCTATTATCTTATACATGGTAGGTACTTGCTAGTTGTTTTTTGAATTGAATTAAGAAAGTTGATGTTTTTAAGAAGTCTCTGAACCTATAGTTAATTTTAAATTATAGCTTATTTTAAATTGCTTTTTGTGGAATGGATCCTGTCCTATAACTGAATCTTATGAAATTCTTTATTTAAAGGTGGAACCTGTGGAAGATAGATCACAGTGGTAGACTTAAGGACACTAGAGGGCATCTAGCCCAAACCTTCTGCCTGTGTGGGTGAGGAAACCAAGTGCTTAGACAAGTTATGACTTGACTAAAGTTACATAGATAGGTAGCACAGCTTTGTATTGGAAGAGAATTGTTTTTGAACAATGTAGTTTAAAGCATATACATACACATTCATTTATACATATGCATAAATATATATGTATACTTATGTGTATGTAAACATATATACACACACAAATACACTCCCAAGGAAATGTATACTTTGTAAGGTTTGTTTTTTAATTTGCATATTTTTGTCAGTTATCATTCAGTTAAATCAGAGTACATAGGGCTGCTTTTACCATAGAATACAGAGTATATTATTCTTCTTTGCATCTTAGCTTTACTATAAAATATGAATATGAGGTCATTAGTAGAGGAGACTGCTTCAGCATTACTTTATTATGGTCTTGCATTAAAAACAGAACTCATATAAAGACCAGACTTCTCAATAATTTGATGGTGCCCTCTATTAGGATGAGCAGATACTAAAAATGGTGATTGAAATTAAATCCCAAAGAGAAAAATATCCATTTTCCTGTCTTTGTTTAGCATCCTTTCAAAGGATTTGCTAGCACATCTGATCCTTCACTACATGTCCAGAGGATGGCAGTACAAAGCATTGAAGGACATGGTTCATAGCTAGAGAATTAACAAAATTCCAAAAGGAAGTTACCATAGAAATCCTGTTGCTATCTTAACAAATAAAAGACTCAAAAAACTTGGTTCTTTTTTTAAGTTTATTTCATTTGGAACAAACTTTTAGAAGTTATTATAGCCTTTTCCCTTTTCCTCCTTTTAACTGTCCTCCCCCAAAACTCCAAGCCAGATTAGCACAGTGTCCCCTCTTGAGCTTGAGCAGTTTATTGCCAGCCCTGATACTGTCTCTGCTCTGGAGAGTAGCAGGAAAAGCTGATAAGGTGCAAAGGACAGAAATCTCTGGTCTTATCTCTCTGAAGCATATGGTGCCGAGAGTGCATCCTTTTCCTGTGCTAGGATAGGAGACATAAACTGACCATCTCCTGACAGTAAGGACTTCAGATGAAGCTTTGGGTCCTCTTCGAAAGAGAGGAGAAAGTAGGTCACTTCTGCTCTTACAAGCTGCTCTTACACCTTTAAAGTTTAAACAGAATGCTAAATCAGTGAAGAAACTTACACCAGAAACAAAACCAGCAAGCCCCCAAATTAAAACTACCAGTCCTAAATTGCAGGACTCTTTTGTTTAGTTAAACTTTGAGATTCAATTTAAACAAATGCATTTATTAATCCCAAGACTGAGACTTAAACTTGAATGATTAGCTTGTGTACAGATGTGAGCTAAACAGAGCAAATCGTTCTAAGGACAAATGTTTCAACCAAAATATCATTCTGCCTGGCTGGAGTTCCTTATTTAGATTCGAACAGAGAAAATGGCAGAGGGGAAAAGTGACCCTTTTTTGCTTCTTTGATGAATCAAATATTTCCAAACGCATTTCCCCGCATTATATCTTCCTCATTTGCAGTGCCAAAAAGTTATTTTGTCTTGTAATGAACTTAAGAACCAAAGAATAAATGATATTCTAACCCTTTCTCGTGCCAATAATAAGCAATCAGTAATCACAACTTTCCTTGTGAGAAAGACATTTTTTGACTGGAAATCAAAGCCATTATAACATTAATGTTGATAGGTTGTTGAATAAATGAGCACAGTATAAATATCTCACTATAGAATTTAATTAAAGTAATAGTGATGTTTATTCTAGTAATACTAACATTTTAATAAGACTCCCCTGGCTTCTTCATGGATGCTGTTTTTGCTTATTTTGTTCCTTCTAAAAGATAAAAATACTTAGGTTTTCTTAGGGTCAAACCTCAGGTCATTCACTTTTTTAAAAAAATTATTTTTCCATCCACATGGAGTGAGAGTTTTCAAAAAATCTTTTTTTTGAGTTTTACATTTTTCTCCTTCCCTCCCTTCCTTTCTCCCTCCCCCTGATAGAAAGCAATCCGGCATAGGTCATACAGGTTTAATCATGCTAAATATAGATCCATGTTATGTTGTAAGAAAAGAATCAGAACAATAGAAAGAAAAAAATAATACATAATATAACTTTGATCATTTACTTTTTATAAAATCTTGCTGCTCTCCTGTAGCTAGCTGTGACTAACTTTATAAAAGAAAAAGTTTCCATTCATGAAAATAATGAAATATGTCAGCCTTGGATAGAGAAGTCAGCATTTATTAACAGTGTACCAGGTACTGCTTAGCACTTTTCAAATATTATCTCATTTGATCATCGCAGGAACCCTGTGAGTATTTCTTTATAAATGAGAGAAGTGAGGCAGCAGAAGGTTATGCAGGCTTACACAAACTAGAAAATGTGTTAAGAGCATGGATTTGAACTCAGATCTTCCTGATTCCTGACTCAGCACTCATTCGTAGCTGCCTTCTTCAATAGATGAGAGTCTATTTATTTGAGGTAGTGAAAAGAATATCCAACAATCAGAAGATGAGAATTCTAGTCAGAGTTTGACTATTTAAGTAGAATCTTGAAAAAGCAAGTCAACTTCTGAGTGGCAGTTTTTTCTCCATAAAACAGCTATATTCGTAATTACCCTTCTCACCAAGGTTATTGTGAGGAAAATGCTAGGTAACCTGTAAAGGATTTATATTCTGGGCCTCAATTTCCTGACTTGTAAAATGAGATAAGTTGGATCAAAGGAACTCTCAGGTTCCTCACTAATCCCAATTAATTTACCTTGTATCTATATTGTTTTGTTTTGTTTGACCCTATATAATTTACACACAGTGTTTCTGGCAAAAGGAACACTTCAAAGAACTCAGGTCTCCCAAAGCCAAAGGAAATGCTGCACATCTTATTTCCTGACAAGCAATACAACTGCAAACTCTTGTGATTCTTACATGACTGAGTTCTGTCCTTTCCCTAAATATCTGTTTTTTGGATTCAGAAAAATTCATTTGTCCTGCCCCTTTGGAGCAAAATTATACTTTTATACCAGATTGAAGTTTTTTTAAAACTAAAAGAAACCAACAGTTATACTTCCTGTTTATGGAAAGGCCCCTATTTATCTTTCAGTGACCAGTGTGTATTGTGAGCTTTTGATATATGAGTCAGTGCACTTATCCAAACCTTAGGATGTTTCAAATAGGTGGGAAGTCTGCTCTTCATTTTTTCCTTTCTTGATGGAGGCTGCATGACTGTTGTCAATAATCCTTACCTTAGTTACTTAGGAAGTTGTTGCCATAATTAAGCATGCTTTCAAAAGATGAATATGTTGTCTTTTCTGTATGGGTGATAATTTGAACTGCTGACTAGACTGGGAAAAACTCAGTAATATATCAGTATCAGTCTTGGTTTTAAAAAATGTGACATAACTTTCCTAGTCTAGTGAAAAATAAGCTTGCCCCTCCTCCTAATTAGATTTGAGATACTTGGTTTTTTTCTTAAAGGGGCCAGTGTTTAACATGTTTTTCTGGGTTTGAGAATCTTAATTAAAGTCTCTCAAACCCAGAAAAACATGTTAAACACTGGCCCCTTTAAGTTATTTTAAAGGCTTGCTGAAAATCCATGACTGGAAATTTATTGTGAGTTTTTTAACTTTTTGTTGAATTATCTGGTTACTAAACTTTTGTCACCTCCCATAGCAAAATATAGTAAGAGGTATGTCACTTAAGGGGGACCCTTGAATCAAAGGTAACAAACAGTATCCATTTCCTCAAAGAAAGTACTCTAACTCTTTCTCCCTCCTAAAAATTTAACATCTTCAAAAAACTAGCCATCTTCTTTTAAAGAATGTAACTTAATATTTGCCATCATATGGGTGTTCAAATATAGCTATATATAGTATATAATGGCCTTACTTGGGACACAATATCTTGGTTAATTGCCTGCTAAATGAAGAAGGATTTGTAAAATGATCTGATAGACTGGAAGTTCCTTTTCAAGAAGAATTTGGGGTATCCACATCAGCAATGTGCTATTAATATGAAAATAGTATTTTTACAGAAATCTGAGTTCTCTAATAGTATTCCTTAAATTGGGATTTTACTTATATCTCTTCTTAATGTGCACAAATGCCCACTAGTAATCTACATTAACATTGAAGATGGAAACTCATTTGACTTAGCTTTCATTCCTGCTCCCAAAAAACAAACAGCAGAACTATGATTTCTGGGATAGAATTTAGGAGTTACATAATTAATTTGTTTATCTTGAACACAATTGATGAGTACAGGTTGTAACATGTGGTACATATCTATATTAATAATGGCTGATTAGCTTGGGCAGTGTTAAAGTCAAGATTGTGTCTTAGAATCCTTATTAACACTGAAAAATGGAATATATTTGATATAAATTATTGAACAGGAAGACTTGATTTTTGTTGCTGTTTTCAACAAAAAGATCATTTTTGTTTTACATGTGTGGTCAGTAGACCACAGAATCATTATAAGGGGACCACAAATTAAGTAAAGCAAGGCCCAATTAGTTGAATGAATTCCCCCAAGGCCAAGGTAGTGGCCAGACCCAGGTCTTTTTTTCCCAGTCTATGTCTTTTTCATTTTTATCAAGATTTCGTGAATTCAAATTTCAGAGAAGAGTTATAGAGAATTGGAAAATGAAGTCTGTGGTTGAGAGCAAAGTATCTTGAAAGAAGACCTAGTTTCTGTCTTCAGAAATGATCTTGGACAACTTGACTCTTTCCTGACTTTCTCTCTACTACAGTCCTTGCCTCCCTAATTAATGCTTTGGTTTTAGAAAATACAAATTTTACCATTTTATGTAGTTATTAATTTGATAAATATGTAGATTAATTTTTAATTTCATCAAAAAGCATGATTAGTTACATTTACCAAAGTTAATTGAAGAAGATAATTGTAAATGTAATGAAAGAATAGCTTTATTCAGTAGCTCAGCAATAGATATGTGGGAGTTGTTGAAAAAATGGTAGAGATTTATGGTCCTTTATCTAACTAGAAGGATTCTAGTGTTTGTCATTATTCCCACCTGGCTACTACTGGATTGGGTCAGGAGATGGGAGAGAGTGTGTGTGTCTTTGAAGATGGAAAGCGTGGTGTCTTTGAAGAGGGATCCTGGTGGACCTAGGACACTTAATGAATTCAACTTTATGTTCACTTAGAGAAGCCTGCAGAAAACATTTAGAAATGTTCAGTAGGCAGTTTAGTATTAGACTGTAGTAAGGGAGAGAAAAATAGAGCTGGGAGACATCTGCAAAGAGGTGATCTTAGAACCCAAAGAAACTGATGAGATCCCTGAGAGGGAGAGAGGAGTGCATAGAGAAGGAAAAGGACTCCAACCTGAGCCTTGGAGAAGCTCTATAGTAGGAATCACTGCAGATAGAGAACAGAGACCAAGGAGAGCAGCGACTCAGGAAGACGGAGAAGTGAGAACATTCAGAAGATCAAATGGCTAAGAGTTTAAAGGTCTGTGGAGAAGACAAGATTGCTGAACTCTGAGAAAAATATTTAGTAAATATATTTAGTAAATATTTAGTAAAACAGTGTCAATTGAGTGCTCAGTCAGTCAATCAGTAAACATTATTAGTGCCTGCTATGTGCCAGACCCTGGGCTAAGTATTTGATATACAAAATCAGGCAAAAACAGTTCCTACCCTCACAGAGCTCATGATCTAATGGAGAGGCAAACTGAAAACAAAATTTGCAAAGCAAGCTATGTGCGATATAAAGAGTGAAAATCTAGAATAAGAGGGAGTGGGAAAACTTCCTGTAAAATAGGACATGTTAACTGGGACTTAAGAAGTCCATAGGTAGGGGCAGCTAGGTGGTGCAGTGGATAGAACACCAGCCCTGGAGTCAGAAGGATCTTAGTTCAAATCCAGTCTCAGATACTTAATAATTACCTAGCTGTGTGACCTCAGGCAGTCACTTAAACCCAATGCCTTACCAAAAAAAAACAAACAAACAAACAAACAAAAACAAAAAAACCCCCAACAATCCATAGGTAGAAAGATGGGAGAGCATAAAATGCTTGCAGCCGAAAGAGGCATTATCTTAAGATTTCATAGCAGGGAGTAAGACTGGAAAGGTAGGAGGGAGTTGGGTTAGGAAGGGCTCTGTACTTGACCTTAGAGACAATGGTGCAGAGATTTTTGTTTGTTTGTTTGTTTTGGGGTTTGCTTGTTTTTAATATGGAAATGATATGATTAGATTTAACATTTTAGAAAGATGGCACTTCTGACTCTAGGCCTGGCACTCAATCCATTGAGCCACCTAGCTGCTCCACAACTTAAACTTAATATTTCCAAAATTGAATTTATTATTTCCCCTCCCTGATTTCCTATTATTGTTGAGGATACCACCATCCTCCAGTAAACCTAGGTTTGCAGCTTAGATGACATTCTTAACTCTTCACTTTCATCTGTTATCAAGTTGACATTTGAACCATCTCTTACATTCTTTCCCTTCTGTTTTCTAGCACTGCCACCTCTCTGATGCCTGTTGTAACAGTAGCCTTTTGCTTTGTACTCCTTCCTCAAGTCTTTGCCAGCTCCCATCCATTCTCTTCATAACTGTCAGATGATCATATCATACTCCCCTCTGCCCCCCATCCCCTTTCAATAAAAGTTGATCGCTCCTTTTATCTCCAGGATCAAATATAAAATCCTGTTTGGTATTCCAATTCCTTCTTATTTGCTCCCCTGCCCTGGTCTTCCAGTCTTCTAGAACCTTACAGTCATACATGTGTGATCCAGTGACATTGCCCTCCTTGCTGTTCCTTGAGCAAACACTCCATTTTCCAACTCTGTCATTTTGTTCTCCATCTTCATCTTTTCCTACTGTTTGTTCTTCCAATTCTAGTTAAAAATCCCAATTTCTACGGCAAGTCTTTATGAACCCCCTTAATTCTAGAACTTTGCCTCTTGATTATCCCCAATTTGTCTTCTATTTAGATTGTTTACATACAATTGTTTCTATGTTACCTCCCATATTCGACCCTAATCTTCATGAATGTCAGACCTGGATTCAGGAAGAACCCATCTTTTTTTTTTTTTTTTTTTGGCAAGTGACTTGCCCAAGGCCACAGTGTCTGAGGCTGGATTTGAACTCAGGTACTCCTGACTCTAGGGCTGGTGCTCTATCCACTATGCCACCTAGCCAGACATCTTTTTTAAGTTCAAATCTGGGCTCTGGGCAAGTCACTTAACCCTCATCTTGCCTCATTTTCTTATAAATGTACTCTTTTTGCCATGAGAACCTAAATGGGATCATGAAGAGTTGTACACAACTGTAATGACTGAACAACAATGTGAGAATCTAGTTTGAATTATCCTATAGGCAGTAATAGATGCTAAACTGCAAGAGAGAGAGATTAGGGCTAAATTTGAGATTGAATCCATGGTGCTGAGGGAGGAAAAACAAAGGCCAGAGCCCTGTTCATACATTTTTCTATTTTATCATTAGCATTGGGTTCAGTTCAGTTCAAACGACATCACTGTGTTGAAAGACAAGTTACTGTGTGGCCAGCTATGACTGATCTTAGACCAGTACAGGCTCAGAATGCTCTAAAACAGGTCAGGCACAAATTCTCCTTCTGACACCTTGGGTGGATTCACTAAACTTGTGCAGCTCATGTTTCCTTTGAGCTTCATTTCTGCTTTGCTTATAGAACACATTTTCTCTGATGAAGGCACTCTGATGCTGGGCCAGTGTCTCCCATGCTTCACAATCAATTCCAAAGTTCCTAAGAGGGACCTTGAAAGAGTGTCCTTGTATTGCTTTTTATGGTTCCAACCCACCCTTTCCTTGTCCTGTGTGAGCTCTTTATAAAATAGTTTTTTTGGCAGATGTACATCTGGCATTCTAACAATGTGTCCAGCCCATTGCATTGCACTCTCTGTAGCAATGCTGAAATGCTAGGATAGAAGTATCTTCCATTTCGAGAAAATTGCTCCTGCAAGTTTTTTGGTTAGGTAGAAATAATACTGATTTTTCCACAAAGAAAATGGAATGTTACCTTTATCAGAACAATGAACCCATATTCTTGAATACCATGCCTGTTCATAAACTCTCATTCCCTTTCAAAGTGAAAAGGCTTCAAGTAAGATTTGTGCCTTTCTCTGAACAACTAGTGTAATTAAGTTTAGAAAAGTCCATCATACGACCAACTGTGAAAGATTTAGCTACTCTGATCACTACTATGACCCAAGACAATTCTGAAGGACTCATGATAAAAAAATTTTTCTACACCTCTCTCACCTCTCTCTCTCTCTCTCTCTCTCTCTCTCTCTCTCTCTCTCTCTCTCACACACACACACACACACACACACACACACACACACCACTCACACATAACACACAACATGCTTATTTAATAGGAGTTGTAGAGAAAAAAGAATTCTGCATTCTGAACCACTAAAATGAAATTCAGTGGATTTTTTTTAGACATAAAATTTCACCTTGGAGCTAAAACTAGAGATGGGACTTTTTAGTAGTTTAGTAATATGTGGTTTTAAAGGTTGCAAAGCAGTATAAATTTTTTAAAAATATTTATTCCAGTCAGCAAAAATCTGCTTCTCACCTTTATCCCTAACCACCCTGCCCTTTCCCTATTTAAGAGTAAAAGAATAACAAAATCCATTACAAATACTTATGAAACAAATTTTCAATGACTGTGACAAATAATTGGTTTCATTTTGTACTCTGAGTCCATCTCTCTTATCAGAAGATGGATAGCCAGTTGTTTTTGCTTTTACTGTAGTGTTATTCTCCTGGCTCTTTTCAGTTCTGCAAAAGTTCATACAAGTCAGGTTTCTCTGAAACCATCCTTCATCGTTTCTTACATGGCAATAGTATTCCATCATATTTATATATCATAACTTATTCATCTGTTCCCCAATTTATGGCCCCCCTTTCAGACTGCAATACTTTTCCATTTCAAAAAAAAATCAAATATTTTCGAACATCCTTAGACTTCATTTTTCCTTTTGGATCTCTGTGATATAGTATATGAACCAAGAAGAGCAGGTTGGTTTTTCAAGAGACAAAAGAACTAGACAACAAATTGCCAACATTCACTTGGATTCTGGAAAAAAGCAAGTGATTTCCAGAAAAATATCTAGTTCTGCTTCATTTATGAAGTTTTGTTTAATATGGATCACATGTGGCAAGTCTTCAAAGTGATGAGAGCAAATATCATCTTACTAGTATCCTTAGTAACATGTATAAGGGCCAAGAAGCCACAGTTAGAACCAAACATGGAACAGCTGATTGGTTTAAGATGAGAAAAGTAGTACTGTAAGGCTGTATATTGTCATGTTAATTATTTAAATTATATGCAGAGTACATCCTGCAAAATGCTAGACTAGATCAATCAAAAGCCAGATTTAAGCTTGATGCGAGAAATATTAACAATTCCAGATGATACCACTCTGGTGACAGAAAGTGAAGAATTAAGAAACTTCTTGATGAGGCTGAAAAAGATGAGTGTAAAAGGAGGCTTGAAGCCTAGATTTTAAAAGACAAGATCTTGGCAATTGCTCCCATTACTTCCTGGCAAATGAAAAAGAAATGTAAGATTTTATTATTCTTGGGCTCAAAGATTCCTGAAGACAATAATTTAGCCATGAAATTAAAAGACACTTGCTTTTTAAAAGGAAAACTGACATATCTGGATAGTATACTAAAAACACATAATCTTCCTAAGAGAGTTAGGTAATCAGAGCTATGGTTTTTCCAGTAGAAGTGTATTGCTGTGAGAGTTAGGCTATAAGGAAAGCTGAGTGCCACAGAATCTGTGTTTTTAAATTGTGGTACTAGAGAAGACTTGAGTGTCCCTTGGACATCAAGGAGATCAGTGACCACCTCATGAGAAGATAGGCTTCCTTGGAAAAGACCCAATGTTGGTAAATACTGATGACAAAAGGAAAAGGGCACAGAGTGAGATGAAATGGAATAGTTTCATGGAAACAATTAACATGAACTTGGACAGGCTTTGAGAGATGGACATGGAAAGGCTTGGAATGATAGGAGGTAACCAGAGTCCCATGTGACTGAACAGCAACAACAAAGACTTTTTACTTAGGACTAATCCTTCCCTTACTCAATCCTCCTAATTCTTCCTCCCCACTTTGCCCCTTTTCCTCTAATTTACCCATTAAATGAAATGTATTTCTGAATCTAATTTGTATGTGAATATGTGTATGTTCCTTCCTTTAACCACTTAAGATGAGAGTGAGGTCCTAATATCAGTCTCTCTCTGTTTCTCCTCTTCCTTCTTAGAGATATTAAACTTTCATACCTTGATTGCATAGACAATTTTCCCTAACTTTCCCCCTCACCCCCATTTGTCTTCCCCTTTTAAGATCGTTAGAACTTAACAGAACCATTCCCAGGCCTTCTGTCTAATTACTCTATGATCCTTGTTAAATGCTAGAGTTCAGAGGAGAACAATTTCCCTATATCACAATGTAAGGAGTTCATCCTTGTGTTTAATACAAATATTATCTCATTGAATCCTTACAACAATGCTTCAGGATAGTTGTTTGCTTAGTCCTTTATCAATGTTTCTTCATATTTACCTTTTCTCTATTTCTTTTGATTTCTTTATTTGCATTGCTAAGTTTCTTTCTACTCAGCTCCCCATCCTTTTGTCAGTAATATTTGGAAATTCTCTATTTCATTAAGGATCTATTTTTCCCCTTAGCATTATGCTCAGTTTTGCTGGGTGTTTGTACTACTAGTAAATTTTGCTGGACTTCACCCCTCTCAGCTAGCTGAAAAGTTCTGTGTGTTCAGTGACAGAATTGTAGGTTCCCTTTGGCCTGGGTTCCCTCCTGGTTCCTGCTTTGCAGGCTTGGCCAGAGGCAGCACCTGAGGCTTCATCTGTTCCTGCGCTCAGAGCCACTCAGCTCCTACCTGTTTCTGAACTGCTTTCTTGGTACACAACCTTGGTCATTTTACCTGGTTCATGCCCTCTTCTCAGTCCCTACTGGACCAGTGCTCCCAACCTGGAGAAGGAACCCAACCTGGAGAAGGAGCCCTAGAGACATTGGTGGACCCTCTCCCTGTCAAGGGGGTTGGTCCTACCCCTCTGGTTCCCTGAACATTGGAGGCATGGCATGACTCACTCCGACTTGTTCTGAACTTCGCCGTCAGGATTTAGTGCATTTTCTCGGTCTGTTTAGAGTAATTTTATAAAGGGGACCTCATCTACTGCATGCCAATGGGAATACCAGACAAAAGAAAAATGGCCTGCCCTCAATGAGCTTACATTCTTAATAGGAGATGAAGTATACAAGTGTGGGTTATACAAGATCCATACAACAGTGGAAGGCACCCTGGACTGGGGGCAACCAGAAGAGATTTACTTCAGAGTATAATTCTGGAGCCGAATATTAAAGGAAATGAGGAGTTTCCAAAAGTGGTATAAAGTCACAGAGATTGGAGGTGGATCAGATAGTCTAGTGCAACTGGAAAGTAAAGTATAAGTAGGGAGGAGGAATGTGTAAGAATCTTGGAAAGATAAGAAGTTGTCAGGTTAGAAAGATTGAATGTCACACAGAAGAATTGATGCTAAATTGTAAAGATAATGGAAAACCACTCAGGTTAAAGAGTTGTCATATAAGAAATTTGTGAAGACAGAAGTGAAAATAGTTGTAATTGATTGGAATTTGTGGGAACAGTGAACGCGAAAGGTTGATATACACCTGATCTAAAATTTCCAAAAAACAAGGCATGATGCTAGGCCAGAGCTCAAAGAAAGAATCTAGGGCTAAACTTACAAGTCTGAAAATCATCAATGATAATGGAACCCATGGAAGCCAGTGAAATTACTCCAGTGCTCTTATAGGGGGAAAAAGCCCAGAACCTTAGTATAAACCCACAGTTAGTAAATAAATCATGGGTCAAGGTGCAGCAAAAGAGACAAAGGAGTTATCTGATAGGACAACTAGCAGAAATACTGTGAAAACCTAAAAAGAACCTAATTAGATATCTGCAGGTATTAACTCCATTTTACAGATGAAGAAACCAAGACTCAGAGACATTGGGTAATTTGTATCTTGTTCACAGTCACTACTTGGAAATAGATGGGGCTTTAACTTAGGTCCCAAACTCCAAATTTCTGTAACTCAGTTGGAAAAGTTGAATATTTTACACGGCTCTGTAAGCCTTGAATATAAGAACAGAAATCATGTGATGTCACTCCAGCTTCCAGAGAAAAGCTGTAAATTTACAAACAACAAAGAAAAATGCTGCTTAGACATTTATTATGCCCTTAGAGTCCTCGTTTCCATAGATATTTAAGTAGGCACATTCCTCTAAAGTAAAGTGTAATGCCAGAACTGCCCTTAAATAGACCACCCCACTGAATTACTGCTTTGTACAAATTTTTTCCAAGATGAATAGAAGTTGAGTGCCAGTACTTCCTTTGCTTTTCTCGATTCCCTGCTAAGTTTGTTGTGTCGTGGCATGTGATTATTAAAATTTCTGTCATTCGAGGAACTGGTTGCTTGTTATATGTGGTCATGTTAGTTCTTCAAACTCATCAAGCAAATCAAAAACCATATTGTTTTCCTGATTTTTTATTGTTATTTTATTTTTCCTGTTACGTGTTTTGAAAGTTTTTAAACATTAATCCACATGCATGCATATATATATATATATTTTTTTTTTTTTTAAGTTACATAATTTTCTTCCACCCTCCCTTCTCCCTCTGCCTTCCCTCAGTGGCAAACAGTCTAGAGTCTATATGTTTGTGTTTAGCATGTTTACAGATTAGTCTTTTTTGGTATGAGAAATTAGAATTAACAGAAAGAAAGGAAAACCATGAGACAGGAAAGAAATATGTAAGAGAAATTTTTCAAAAGTCAGTGTAGGAGGTGTCTAGGTGGTGCAGTGGATAGAGCACCAGCCCTGGAGTCAGGAGTACCTGAGTTCAAATCTAGCCTCAGACACTTAATAATTACCTAGCTGTATGACCTTAGGCAAGTCACTCAACCCCATTGCCTTGAAAAAACCTAAAAAAAAAGAAAAGAAAAAGGTCAATGTAGTGAGGCAGCTGGATGGTGCAGTGAATAGAGAGCTGGCCCTGAAGCATTGTACATAGCTAGGGTCCTATGGAGAAGCTACCTCCATCAAGGTTGATCAACTAACAATGCTGTTGTTAACGTAAACAATGTTCTCTTGGTTCTGTTCCCTTTGCTCAGCATCAGTTCCTATAATTCATTCCATATTTCTCTAGAGCCTGACTGTTCATAATATTCCAAAACATTCATACACCATAACTTTTTCAGCCATTCCCCAATTGATGGGCATCCCCTTAATTTCTAATTCTTTGCCCACTACAGAAATTGCTGCTGTGAATATTTTGGAACATGTGGGACTTTTCCCATTTTTTATGATTCCTTCTGGATAGAGAACTTAGTATTGGTAATACTGGGTCAAAGGGTACGATCAGCTTTATTGCTCTTCGGGCATAGTTCCATATTGCTCTTCAGAATAGTTGGATCAGTTCATGACTCTACCAGCAATGCATCAATGTCCCAATCCTCCCACAACCTCTCCAACATTGATCATTTCCCCTTTTTGTCATCTTAGCCAATCTGATAGATGTGAGGTGTAACCTCATAATTGTTTTAAATTGCATTTCTCTAAGCAGTAATGACTTGGAGCATTTTTTCATATGATTACATATAGCTTTAAATTCTTCATCTGAAAACTGCTCATATCTTTTGATCATTTATCAATTGGGGAATGACTTGTAGCCTAATAAACTTTATGCAATTATTTATTTTAGGAATGAGGCCTTTATCAGAAACCCTAGCTGTGAAATTTGTTTCCCAGCTTTCTGTTTACTTCTAATTTTGGCAGCCTTGGTTTTATTAGTATTAAAAACTTTTTAATTTAATATAATCAAAACTATCCATTTTGCTTATTTATAATGTACCCTATTTCTTGTTTGATCATAAATTTCTCTTCCCATAGATCTGACAGTATTTCTTGATCTATTAATTGGTCTGTGAAAAAGATTGATCTATGCTATCTCCCTTTGTGTCTAAATTCTGTTTCCATTTTAAGATTACTGATACTGTATTTCCCTCCATGCTATCTTTCCCCATTATATTTTTCTTTCCTTTCCTCTTATTCCTCCACACCAAAGTTTTACTCCTTTTCCTCTTTGACTTTTCTTTAAAATTTTAATTTGGAGTTTATCTTCACTTAAACCTTCACCTTCCCTTTTATTAGTCCCTTCTCTTTTCTTTGCTTTCCTCTCCTCTCCCCTCCCACTCCCCACAACTTTCCTGTAGAGCAGGACAAGATTTTTAAACCCAGTTTTTCCCCAACAATTTTTGTCAAATATGAGTTCTTATCCCATAAGCTAATGTCTTTCGGTTTGTCAAACAGTAGATTGTTGTAGTCATTTCTTTTGTACCTCTCCTAATTCACTGATTCATTTCTCTACTTCTTAACCAGTACCAGATAGCTTTAATGACTGTCACTTTATAGTATAGCTTTAGATCTGATAGAGCTAGGCTACCTTCCTCTACATTTTTTTTTCATCAGTTTCCTTACTATTTTTGACCTTTTGTTACTCCAGATGAATTTTGTTGCTATTTTTTCTAGCTCAGTAAAAGTTATTTAGTAGTTTGATTGGTATGGCACTAAATAAGTAATTTAATTTGGGTTGAATTATCATTTCCATCATACTAGCTCAACCTAACCATGGGCAACTGACATTTTCCCAATTGTTTATATCTGACTTTATGCGAAAAATGCTTTGTAACAGTGTTCATATAGTTTCTAACTTTGTAATTTTTCTTTCTATCTCTTCCTCTTGGGTTTTGTTGTTCATATAAAGAAATACTGATGATTCACGTGGGTTGATTTCATATCCTGCTACTTTGCTGAATTTGTTAATTATTTCAAGTAGTTTTTTAGATGATTTTCTCAGGTTATCAAAATTTACCAACACATCATCTGCAAAGAGTGAAAGCTTTGCTTCCTCATTGCCAATTCTAAATCCTTTGATTTCTTTTTCTTTTATTGCTAAAGCTAACATTTCTAATAGCGAATAGTAATTATATTATATTGAATAGTAATGGGCATCCTTGTTTCACCCCAGATCTTATTGAAAATGCGCCTATTTTATCCCCATTACATTTATTTGTTGATGGTTTTAGATAGATACTGCTTATTATTTTAAGGAAAACTCCATTTTTTCCTATATCTAGAGTTTTTAATAAGAATTAATGTTGTATTTTGTCAGACTTTTTCAGCATCTATTGAGATAATGATATGATTTTTGTTGGTTTTGTTATTGGTATGTTCAGTTATGTTGAGTGTTTTCCTAATATTGACCCATTCCCTGCCTACCTGATATAAATACCTAATCATGGAATATTATACTATTAATAACTTGCTGTAATCTCTTTGCTAAAATTTTATTTAAGATTTTTGCAACAGTGTTCATCAGAGAAATCTATAATTTTCTTTGTCTGTTTTGGTTCTTCCTAGTTTAGATTATCATCACCATATTGGTGTCATGAAAAGAATTTGGCAGAACTCCTATTTTTTAAAATAGTTTATGTAGAATAGGAATTAATTGTTCCTTAAATGTTTGGTAGAATTTACTTGTAAATCCATCTGGACCTTTTTTTAGGTAATTTCTTCAGTTTCTTAAATATTTTATTTCTTCTATTATTATGGGCAGTTTGTATTTTTGTAACTATTCATCCATTTCACTCAGGTTTTCAAATTTATGGGCATACAATTTAGCAAAATAACTCTGAATTATCTCTTTAATTTCCTCCTCTTTGGTGGTTAGTTCACCCTTTTCATTTTCGAAACTAGTAATTTGGTATTCCTCTTTAATCAGATTTACCAAAGGTTTTTCTATTTTATTGATTTTTTCCATAAAACTAACTCTTGGTTTTATTTATTAGGTCATGGTTTTCTGGCTTTCAATTTTGTTAAGTTCTCTCTTTTCAAAATTTCCAATTTGGTATTTAATTGGGGATCTTTAATTTGTTCTTTATCTAGCTTTTTTAGTTGCATACTCAATTCATTGATCTCTTCTTTCTCTACTTTCTTCATATAAACATTTAGAGATATAAAATTTCCCCTAAAAAGTGCTTTGACTGCATGCCATAAATTTTGGTACAATGTTTTATTTATCATGTAATTCTTATTGCATAATGATCTGAAAAGTATGCATTTATTATTTCTGCCTTTCTGTATTTGTTATAAGATTTTTATGCTCTCCTAGTACATGGTCAGTTTTGGTATAGGTGCCATATAAGTTTTGCTATCTATATCTCCTTGTAATTCACTCAGCTTTTCCTCTAGGAATTTGGACACTATACCACTAGGTGCATACATGTTCAATAATGTTACAACTTCATTGCCTTTGGTGCCTGGTGCCTTGTAAGAAGATGTTGCTTCCTTCCTTATTCCTTTTTTTCCTTTAGAAAGATTTTAATTTTGAGTTTTACCATTCCCCCCCCCCCATTCTTACTTCTCTCTCCCCAACCCCACAGAAGGCTTTCTGTTAGTTTTTACATTGTTTGCATGGTATATATTGATCTCAGTTGAATATGATGAGAGAGAAATCATATCCTTTAGGAAGAAAAATAAAGTATAAGAGATTGCAAAATTACATAATAAGATAATGGGTTTGATCTTAGTTTAGTTATCAGCACCACATTGGTGTCATAGAAAGTGTTAGGCAGAGTTCCGTCTTCACCTATTTTTCCAAAGAGTTTATATAGAATTGGAGCTAGTTGTTCCTTAAATGTCTGGAGATTTTTTCTTAGGGAGTTCAGTAATGGCTTGTTGAATTTTTGAGAATTGTTTAGGTTTTTAATTTCCTCTTCACTTAACCTAGGCAACATATATTTTTGTAAATATTAATCCATTTCACTTAGATTGTTAAATTTATTGGCATAGAGTTGGGCAAAATAATTCTGAATTGTTACTTTAATTTCCTTCTCATTGGTGGTGAGTTCATCTTTTTATTTATGATGCTAGTAATTTGGTTTTCTTCATTCTTTTTTTAAATCAAATTGACCAGAGGTTTATCAATTTTATTGATTTTTTTTCATAAAACAGCTCTTGGTTTTGTTTATTAGTTCAATAGTTTTTTTGCTTTTATTAATTTCTCCTTTAATATTTAGAATTTCTAATTGATATTTATTTGGGGATTTTTGATTTGCTCTTTCTCTAATTTTTTAGTTGCATATTTAGTTCATTAATTTCTTCTTTCTCTAATTTATTCATATAAGCATTTAAAGATATAATATATTCCCTGACAGATGTCTTGAGTGTATCCCATAAATTTGAGTATGTTGTTTCATTTTTGTCATTATCTAGGATGAAATAATTAATTCTTTCTATAATTTGTTATTTGATCCACTCATTTCTTAAAATGAGGTTATTTAGTTTCCAATTAGTTTTGGGTCTGTATCTCCCTGGTCCAGTATTGCATATGATTTTTATTGCATTATGATCTGAGAAAGATGTATTCACTATTTCTGCTTTTCTGTAATAGATCATTAGTTTTTTATGCCCTAGTACATGGTCAGTTTTTGTGTAAGTGCCATATACTGCAGAAAAAAAAAAGTATATTCCTTTCTATCCCCATTCAGTTTCCTCCATAAATCTATCATATCTAGGTTTTCTAACAATCTGTCTCCTTAACTTCCTTCTTGTTTATTTTGTGGTTAGATTTGTCTAAATCTGAGAGTGGGAAGTTGAGGTCTCCCACTAGTAGAGTTTTGCTGTCCTTGTCTTCCTGTAGCTCTTTCAACTTCTCCTCTACGAATTTGGATGCTATACCATTGGTTCCATACATATTCAGTATTGAAATTACTTTATTGACTATGGTACCTTTTAGAAGGATATAGTTTCCTTCCTTATCTCTTTTAATGACATCAGTTTTTGCAGGTGTTTTGTCAGAGATAAGGATTGCTACCCCTTATTTTTTCACTACAGTTGAAGCAAAATATATTTTGCTCCAACCTTTTACCTTTACTCTATATGTATCACTCTGCTCCAAATGACTTTCTTGTAAGCAGCATATTATAGGATTCTGGCTTTTAATCCACTCTTCTCTTCACCTGTGTTTTAAGGGAGAGTTCATCCCATTCACATTCAGTTATAATTATTGCTCTCCATACTATTTTCCCTCTTTTTATATTTCCCCCCCCCTTTTCCCTTTATCCATATTCCCTGGTATTTTTTTTCTGAATATAGCCCCCTTCAGTGTGTTTAGCCTCCTATATCAACTCCCTTCCCATTTCTTTTTCCCTTCCTTCCTTCCTTCCTTCTGTTAGTTCCCCTTTTTCTCCCCCTCCCCATCCCTTCCCTAAGTTTCTTAACTTTACTGAGTGTAAACTTAAATTAAGTAAACTTTAACCCAAGTCTGATGAGAGGAAAATTCAGGTGGTTCTCATTTCTTCCCCTTTTTCTCCTCTATTACAATAGGTCTTTTGTACCTCTTAATGTAATGAGATTTCCCTCCATTCAATCTCCTTCAACCTCTGGTTTCCTTACTGTCCCTTTTTTAAGGAGGTGTTCTTTTTAAGTCTTTCTGTCAGAGTCACAGAAAAGTCATGAATATCCATCACTTCTGGCTAAGTATATTCTTTCTAATAGAGTTACAGTTCTCAGTAGTTATGAGAATCTTTCTTCCAGGAGGGGATATAGTAAATTTTACCTTATTGGATAGCAGTTTTTTTCTTTACCCTTTCATGTGTCTTTTGAGCCTCCTGTTTGATGTCCATTCTATTAAGCTGTTTTTTTCATCAGGAAATGTTGGAAGTCTTCCAATTCATTAAATTCCAACTTTTCCCTGGAAGAGAAGGCTCAGCTTTGCTGGGTAGTGGATTCTTGGCTGCTTTCCAAGCTCCCTTGCTCTTCAGAATATCTCATTCCAGGCCCTTCGATCCCTTAATGTTGATGCAGCCCAGTCCTGTGTAATCCTTACTGTGGCTCCTTGGTATCTAAATTATTTCTTTCTGGCTGCTTGCAGGATTTTCTCTCTTATCTGATAACTCTAGGATTTGGCCACAACATTCCTTGATTTTTCATTTTAGGATCTCTCTTTCTGGAGGGGATCGATGTATTCTTTAAATAACGATTTTGCCCTCTGGTTCCATGATATCAGGGCAGTTTTCCATCACTATATCCTGTAATATTAAGTCCAGGCTATTTTTCTCTTCATTGTTTTCAGGAAGACCTATAATTTTCAGGTTGCCTTTCCTCATTCTATTCTCAAGGTCAGTGGTTTTTGTTGATGATGTATTTTACATGTATTTTTTCGATTATTTGGTTTTGTTTAACAGACTCTTGCTGTCTCATGAAGTCATTAGTTTCCACAGACTACATTCTTTTTTTTTAAGCGAAGAATTTTCTTCATTTACCTTTTGCAGCTCCTTTAACAATTGGTCAATTCTATTTTATTTTTTTTAGGTTTTTGCAAGACAATGGGGTTAAGTGTCTTGCCCAAGGCCACACAGCTAGGTAATTATTAAGTGTCTGAGACCAGATTTGAACAGTACTCCTTACTCCTGGGCTGCTGCTCTATCCACTGTGCCACCTAGCCCTGTCAGTTCTATTTTTGAAAGAGTTTTCCATTTGACCAGTTGAGGTTTTGAGAGAATTATTTTCTTTTTTGAATTTGTCCAGTTGTATTTTCCAGGTTGTTTTCTTGTTGCAAGGCGTTAATTGTCTCTCTCAAATTTTCCAATTGATTTTTAAACTCCTGATTTCTTCAAGGAAGTCTTTCTGTGCTGGAAGCCAGATCATATTCTCTTCAGAGGTTCTAGGTCTCTCTGAGTTAGGGTCTTTTCCTTCTAAGAATTTCTCTGTGGACCCTCCTTTTCTCTGACCTTTCTTCATTTTCCTAAGACCTTATTTTGTCAGGGGGCTGGTTCACAGATGTTTGGTGTTGAGATTCCCCCTGGAGGCTTTTCTCACTAGGTTTAGGGCTGGCCAGTAAGCTGTGTTGGTTGTTTTCTCTGGAGTGTCTGTGATCTTAATTTGAGGCCCCTCTCCCTTACCCTGGAGTGGGTGGATGAAGATGTTGAGTATTTTTTATCTTTGTTCAATGGTGAGTTTTGCCTTAGGGCAAGGTAATTGTTCTCCTTATTCACAGCTGAGGGAGGTCTGCTGCTCTTAGCATGGGGCTGAGGTGGGCTGTAATTGTGTTTATTCTCTGAAAAGGCTTCAGCTGAAATGAAGGTATGGCTGCAGATCTCTGGCACTGGAACTCACCCTCCAGCTCTGCAGGCAAGCTGCAGACCATCAGTACCACAATCCATGTCTCTGCTCCCTAATTGCCCCTGTGGCCGAATCAGACTTGCCCCACTTTTAGGCTTCCAGGCTTTCCAGGCTCTTGCCCACCTTGTGATCAGGCTAGTGGAGCTCCAGTCCTTTACCTTTACCCTGAGTGTATCTATTTCAAATGTATTTCTTGTAAACAACTTATTGTTTTTAACCCATTCTATCTGTTTCTGTTTTATGGGAGAGTTCATCCCATTCATACTTACAGTTAAGATTACTAATACTGTATTTCCCTCCATGCTGTCTTTCCTCATTATATTTTTTCTTTCCTTTCCTCTTATTCCTCCTCACTAAAGTTTTACTCCTTTTCCTCTTCGACTTTTCTTTAAAATCTTAACTTTGAGTTTATTTTCACTTAAACCTTTGCCTTTCCTTTTTTCAGTCCCTTCTTCTCTTTTTTTCCCTTCCTTCCCCTTCCCACTCTCCACAACCTTCCTGTAGAGTAGGATAATATTTTTAAACTCAAGTGGGAATATATCTTATTCCCTAACTGGCCAAATCAGTTGAATAGGATTTACTCAGTGTTCACATCCTCCCTTTTTTCCCTCTACTATAATAGATCCTTGCTCCTCTTCACCTGGTGTTATTTATCTAAATGTACTATCAATCAAATACTTTCAGTCAGATATTATCAATCATAGGTTGATTGATTGATTGCTTGATTAGCAACATTGCCTCATAATCATTAAGTACCCTCCCCTCTTCTGTTTCTTTAGAAATATATTTCTCAAGAGTCATGTATCACATCATTTATAATCACTTTATATCATACCCCCTTTTCAAGTAACCTCCATGGACATGCAATCTCATGAGCTAAAGTATCAAGCAAAGCCAAATCATTTCATGAACCAATTTCTCCCCCATTTAGCTTCCCAACCATAGCACTGAAACCATTGTTAACTGGAAGTGTGGATTAAGCTAAGATCACTTCCTAATTTACAACCCTTCTAAATAAATTCCTACCCTCTGCCCCTAAAGTTACTATTGATTTAATTGACTATAGAATCATTAAGTACTCAAGTTCGGGGATACTCTGAAGGTCTGTCTTGAGAACTTTACAATTGATTTTTAGGTTTGGCAGACTCAGGACCACCAAGCATCAGAATTAAAGTAGATCAAAAAAAATTGAGGCACAAATTTAGAATAACCACCCCAACTTTTCAACTGGACTATTTATCTCAAACATTGTGATGGGATCTTAGTCCTGTTCAATGGAAAGACAAGAACCAACCATACCCATATCCACTAAATCCAATCTCTTCAACTATGTTCAATGCTTATTCAACAACTATATTCGACTGTCTTCAGATGTATTCAGTTCTCAAGAGTTACAAATGTTATATTTTCCCCATATGGTTGTATACAATTTATTGTTCTGACTAACATTTTGTTTGCCTTTTTATGTATCCCTTGAATCTTGCTTTTGGAGATTGAATTCTCTGTTCAGTTCTGGTCTTTTTATCAGGAAATTTTGGAAGTCCTCTATTTTGTTGAACATCCATCTTTTCCCCTGACAGAATATGCTGAATTTTGCAGGGTAGTAAATTCTTGGTTGTAGTTCAGATCCTATGTAAGTCTGATTGTGTTTCCTTGTATTTAAATTGTTTCTTTTTTGCTGTTTGCAGTATTTTCTCCTTCATTTGAGAATTGAATTGATAGACCTTGGAGTTTTTTCTCTTGGGGTCTCTTTTTGGAGAAGTTCTGTGTATTTTTTCATTGGATATTTTGTCTTCTTGTTCCAGCAAATTTGGACAGTTTTCTCTGATAATTTCCTGAAAAAATATTTGCCAGGTTCTTTTTTTGATCTAGGCTTCCTGATAGTTCAATAATTCATAAATTATCTTTGTTTTTCCTAAAAGGTACTTTGTTTTCTTGAATTTTTCAACCTTTTTTATATTGATTGATGGAATCTTGTAATCTCATAGATTCATTGGTTTCTGTTTGTTCAATTCTAGTTTTTAGGGTTTTATTTTCTTCAGTTAGCTTGTGTGTTTCCTTTACCAGTTGTTAATTTTACTCTTTGCTGAGTTGCATTCCTTTTCCAGTTGCTCAGTTTTATTTTTTTAAAGAGTTAACATTCTTTTTCCAGTTGATTATTTTTACTTTTAAAGGAACTGATTTTGACTGAGAAAAAGATAGAGAACCTCATAAAAAACAAACTGCATAATTTTGATTAAATTAAAAAACTTTTGCACAAACAAAACCACTGTAACCAAGATCAAAAGGAATGTAGTAAATTGGGAAACAATTTCTACAGGTAGTGTTTCTGACAAAGGACTCATTTCTAAAACACATAGAGAACTGATTCAAATTTATAAAAAAAGAAGCCATTCCCCAGTTGACAAATGGTCAAAGGATATGCTAAGGCAATTTGAAGATGAGGAGTTTAAAGTTATTTATAGTTATGTGAAAAATTGCTCTAAATCATTACTGATTAGAGAAATGCAAATTCAAGCATCTCTGAGGTACCACCTCACCTCTCTGATTGACTAGAAAGGACAATAATCAATGTTGGAAATGATATTACTAGGTTAAAAGGTGTGGATAGTTCCATAGTACTTTGGATAGAGTTCCAAATTGTTCTTCAGAAAGATTGGACCAGTTCACTACTCCAATAACAATTTATTAGGGTCCCAATCTTTCCTTCAGTATTTAACATTTTCTTTTTCTGTTAATGTTATTCAATATGATTAGGTCTGAGATAGTACCTCAGAGTTGTTTTAATTTGCATTTCTCAAATCAGTAGTGATGTAAAACATTTTTTGATGTGATTATTAGAAGCTCTCATTTTCTGAAAACTGCCTGTTCATATCTTTAACCATTTATCAACAGGGATATGGCTTTATTTTTATATATTTGACTTGGTTCCCTAAACATCTGGGAAATTAAGCCTTCATTAGAGAAATTTGCAGTAAAATTTTCCAAGTTTCTTGTTTTCCTCCTAATTTTGACTATATTAGTTTTGTTTGTGTAAAAACTTTTTAATTTCGTGTAATGAAAATTATCTATTTAACTATCCATAATCTTCTCTATTTCTTGTTTGTTCATAAACTCTTACTAAGATCTAACAGATACATTTTTCAATGCTCTGCTAACTTACTTAAAATATCATTATTTCTAAATCATATAACCATTTTTATCTTGGTATACACACACACACACACACACACACACACACACACAGTGTGAGGTGTTGGTTTATGCCTAATTTCTACCAAACCATTTTCCAATTTTTTAGCAATATTTTTCTCAAATGGTGAATTTTTATCCCAAAATTTGGACCTTTGAGTTTATCAAACATTAGATTATTATAGTCCCTTATTACCATGTATATTGTGTACCTAATCTATTACACTGATCCATCCTTTTTCTTAGCCAGAACCAGACTGCTTAGATGATTATAGTTCTATAATATAGTTTAAAATCTGGTAGAAGTAAGCCATCTTCCTTCACCTTTTTTTTTCATCATTTCCCTTGATATTCTTGACCTTTTGTTTTTCCAGGTGAATTTGATGATTATTTTTTCTGGTTCTACAAAAGAATTATCTGATAATTTAATTGATATGTCACTGATTAAGGTAGAATTTAGGTAGAATTTTCTTTTTCTTTTTTAATATTGGCTCAGTCTACCGTAGTTGATATTCTCAGTTATTTAGATTTGTCTTTATTTGTATTAAAGTGTTTTGTGATTTTGTTCATATAGTCTGTGAGCTTGTCTTAGCAGGTAGTTCCAAATATTTAATGTTTTCTGCAATTATTTTAAGTGGAATTTCTCTTTCTATCTCCTCCCTCTGAATTTTTTTGGTAATATATAGAAATATTGATGCTTTGTGTGGATTTATTTTATATCTTACAACTTTGCCAAATTTGTTGCTTCAATTAGTTTTTTAATTGATACTCTTTGTTCTCTTATGTATACCATCATATCACCAGCAAATAGTAATAGTTTTATTTTCTCATTGCTTATTTTTATTCCTTCAATTTCTTTTTCGTATCTTAATGTACAATATTGAATAATAGTGGTGAAAATGGACACTTTGCTTCACCCCTGATCTTATTGGGAAGGCTTCAACTTTATCTTCATTAAATTAATACTGCTTGTAATTTTTAGAAAAGCTCCATTTGTTCCTATACTTTCTAGTGTTTTTAATAGGAATGGATGTTGTATTTTATCAAAGTTTTTTTCTGCATCTATTAAGATAATCACATAATTTTTATGGTTTTGTTACTGATATCATCAATTATGTTGATAGTTTCCCTAAAATTAAACCAACTCTGCATTCCTGGAATA
This sequence comes from Macrotis lagotis, assembly GCF_037893015.1. Lineage (NCBI taxonomy): Eukaryota > Metazoa > Chordata > Mammalia > Peramelemorphia > Peramelidae > Macrotis > Macrotis lagotis. The sequence goes on from NC_133658.1 coordinate 153,393,578, forward strand.
AATTCCACCTAGTCATAGTGATGTATCTTTGGAATATATTGCTATAATCATTTTTCTGGCTAGTATTTTATTTAAAATTTTTGTATTGCTATTCATTAAGGAAATTTATGTATAGTTTTGTTTTTCTGGGGTTTTTTTGCTCTCCCTGGTTTGAGTTTTGAAAAGCATATTTGTGAAGAATTTGGTAGAGACTCCTTCTTTACCTAATTTTCTCAAATATTTGGATTAAATGTTCCTTAAATGTTAAATGTATTTGGATTAAATATTCCTTAAATGTTTGATAGAATTAACCAGATTCAGCTGTTACTGGGATTTTTTTCCCTTGGGAAACTCAGTTATGGTTTGTTCAATTTCCTTTTATCTGCTCTTTTTCTCTTTTATTGCTATACATGTTTAGAAATAGAAATTTCTTCCTAAGTACTTCTTTGGCTGCATCCCACAAAATTTTGAATGTTGTCTCCATTGTCATCCTCTTTAGAGAAATTTAGAGAAATTACTGATTATTTCTATGATTTGTTCTTCGACCCACTCATTTTTTAGGATTAGGTTATTAGAATTTGTATTGTTGACCCCTTATTGAATTGAATTTATTTCATTATGGTCTGAAAGGGGGTTTTGCATTTTGTTGTAAGGTTTTTATACCTTATTCATGGTCAGGTTTTGTGATGGTCCAATGTAAAGCTGAAAAGGGGGTATATACCTTTCTATTCCTATTCAGTTTTCTCCAAAAGTAGAATCGTATCTACTTTTTCTAAAATTCTTTTTATCTCCTTAACTTCTTATTTAGTTTATGGTAAGATTTATCTAGCTCTGAGAGGGTAAAGCTGACTTCCCCTACTGGTATACTTTTACTGTCTATTTTAACTCTTGTATTCATTCAACTTTTCCTTTCAGAATTTAAGATGTTATTTGGTGCATTCGTGTTTCGTGTCATTATTACTACATTGTCTGTGGTGGCTTTTAGCAAGATACAGTTTCCCTACTTATATAGGTCCGTTTTTATTTTTTATTTTGTCTGAGATCATTATTGCTATTCTTGCCTTCTTTACATCAGGTAAAGCAACAGAGACTGCCCCAGCCTCTTATTTAACTCTTTATATGTGTGTCTTTGTTTCAAGCATGTTTCTTGTAAACAAAATATTGTTGGATTCTGGTTTCTAATTCATTCTGCTACCCAGTTTGTGTTTTATGAGTGAGTTTGTCTCATTCACATTCACAGTTATGATTACTTACTGTACATATACTTCTATCCTTTTTTCCCTGTTTCCTCCTCCTCCTCCCTCTCTTTATACTGTCCCTTCTCAAAAGTCTGTTTTGCTTCTAATCAGTGCCTTATTTTATCTGCTCTGTTTTTTAGTTATCCTTCTTTCCTCCCCCTGTCTCTTATTGTTTTTCTTTCTACTTCCCTATTGGATAAGATAGATTTCTATTCCCAATTGAGTGTGTTTCTTTTCTGTCTATTTTTTTAAATATTATCCTAACACAATTGACTCACTTACTTGCCCTCATTCTATGAAAAAATCTTTCTAACTACCCCAATAATGATTAAATTCATAGAAATTATATGTAGGACAGCTAGGTCACACAGTGGATAAAGTACTGGAGTCAGGAAGACCTGAGTTCAAATCTGCCCTCAGGCACTTAATAATTACCTAATTTTGTGACCTTGGACAAATCACTTAACCCCACTACATTAAATAAATTTAAAGAAATTTAAGTTATGTATTATCATCTTATATTAAAAATTAACAGCTTAACCTTTTTGAGTCCCTTATGCTTTCTTTTTCATTTTATTTTCTAAGGAGCTCTGGTCTTTTCATCAGAAATGCATGAAAGTCCTCTTTTTTTTATTAAATTTCCATTAGAAGATTATACTCAGTTTTGCTGGGTAGGTTGTAATCTCAGATCTTTTATCTTCTGGAATAATCATGTTCTAAACCCACCACTCCTTTAACATGGTAACTACTTGTATGCGCCTGACTCTGACTTCATGAGATTTGAGTGGTTTCTTTTGGGTATTTAAAATATTTTCTCTGTGACCTTGGAATTTTGGAATTTGGTGATGATATTCCTGGGAGGTTTCATTTTGGGATCTCTTTCAGGTGGTGATTGATAGATTCTTTAAATTTCAGTTTACCCTCTGGTTCTACTCTTTTGAAGCAGTTTTCCTTTATAACTTCTTGAAATATGAGGACTAGGTTCTTTTTTTTTAAATCATAGCTTTCAAATTGCTTAATAATTCTTAAATTATCTTTCCTTGATCTGTTTTTCAATGAGATAGATCACATTTTCTTTTTTTTTTCATTCTCTTGACTTCATTTTATTATTTTTTGATATCTCCTGCATTCGTTAGATTCCATTTGCCTAATACCAATTTTTAAAGAATCTTTTTTCTTCAGCAAGCCTTTGTACCTTTTTCCATTTGTTGCATTTTTTTAAGGTTTTGTTTTCTTCCATATTTTTGGGTGCCTCTTTTATCCAGTTGTTCATTATCTGTTACTAATTTTCCTTCACATGATTTTTTCTCTACCATTTTTTATTTTGAAAATAAATTTTGTCTCTTCTAGGAATTTTTTTTGGGCCTGTCATCAATTTATAGCTTTTCTTTGAGTCTTTACTTGTGGCTATTTTAACTTCATTGATTTCTTAGTTTGTATCTTGATCTTCCCTGTCTCCATGGTCTCTTTGTATGGTCCGCTTCTTTTTTGTTGTTATTTACCAGGCTCTGTGATAAATGCTTTACAATCATTATCTCATTTGACCTTCACATCAGCTCTGAGAGATAGGTGCTATTATTCTCTCCATTTTGCAGATGAGGAAACTGAGGCAAACAAAGACTAAGTCATTTGCTTAGGGTTACATAGCTGGTAAGTTCCTGAATAATTCTTGATTCAGATCTTCCTGAGTCTAGACATGGCTTTCTGAAAGAACCAAATAACCACTGTTCACTGTGAAAGTAAATGGGGAAGAGAATAGATTAAGTAATTTTCTAAAATATTAATTATCTAACATTGATATATATTTAATAGAAATTTAAATATCTTTGTATCATTATGAAATCAATTTTGAACTTGATGACCCCCTAAAAACATCTTGGGACCCCCAGGAATTCCTGGCCATATAATCACTACTCTAAAGCATAAGCTTAGCATTATTTATTATTTGATTACCTTTTATAAAGTCCTTTATACAAATAATATTCCCTAGACCTTTGTTTTAATGTTGATTTCATGTATTATAAATTGCTTTCTCCTTCTTGACACATTTTCATGACATTATCACTAAATGACCAATATTTCTTTCAGTTTAAATCAGTTTTCTCTAACCTCCCAAACCTTCTGAGAACACATTTCAAATAAAAACATATATTTCACTGATTTTCATCAATGATGAATACAGATATTATTTGCCTCTTTGAATTATAAACTCTTGACTTGCTGATATCATATGTAAATATATTCACTATAGAGTGAGGTGTATATGTATTATTCTTTGAATGGAGCTTCTCTAACTAGAGTTGGGAGTAGGGACTACAGTGTTTTTTAATTCCAAATAAATTATTTATTAATCATAGAGTTTTTGTGAGTTGGACACAGCCTTTTTCCCATTGTAACATTTCCCATTTCACCAGAAAGAAATACTCTTTTTCTGTACTGCATAGGTCTGGAATATCTTAGGTTTAGTCCAGTAGTCTTGCCAGGAGAAAAAGAGCCTTACTTTAATTTTTCTGACAGCCAAAATATAGATTACTGTAGGTGGAGTCTTCTGGTTAAATTGTGAGAAACTGAACTATTTGGAAATTTTATCAAGTGTTTCCTGATCTCCTTTCTTCCATTTTTAAAATAAATTTTTTTTCACTATTCTCCCTTTTTTCTAGGAAGATCATAACCCAACTACAAGTGAGGAAAAGGCCACCCCCACAGTAAACAGTAACCTCACTGTACAGGAATATTTTGCCAAGCGAATGTTGGAGCTAAAGAATAAATCAGTATCCATACACACAGCTTCTGCTGAAACCAAGTCTTTTGAAGAGAAAAGAACTAAACAGAAAAAAGAAAAGAAGAAAAGAAAAGAAAAGGAAACTGACGACTGGAACAAACCCAAGGCCAAGCTTCCCAAAAAAGAGCATCTAGAGGAGGAAGAAGAATGGCATGCTGAATATAAGCCAAAGAAAAAAACATCTGCTGAGAACCATGTTAGAGAACTTGGTTATAAGCTGTGTCTGGATGCTTCTCCTGGGAAGAGACCAGTTTGTGATGAGCAAGAACCTATTACAGAAACCTCTGCCACAGAACTGAAAAAGAAAAAAAAGAAAAAGCAAGAGGAAATGGTTATGGAATCTGTCCAAGATCAAACATCAGAGAAAGGGGAAAAGAAGAAGAAGAAGAAGCAGAAGAAGAAGAAAGACCTTGAATAAAGAAGGGTTCCCTTACTCGAATTTTCATATCATTTGAATGTCATAATACTTTTAGTTCAACCTAATGCCAAACACACACACACACACACACACACACACACACACACACACACACACACACAGACAGGACTTGGCCTGAAGTCAAAGTAGAGTTTACCCAAGATGATTTGTTCACATCTTTTAACATGCCCATGTATTGCTGGATCTCGCCCTCTCATCACATTTTTCCCAACTAAAAAAATTCCCAGAAGAACTTGAAAAATGATCCAAATCATGTTTCTCTGAAGCAAGATTATTTTTAAGACCCTGGATCCTACATTGTTTGTATATCTGGGAGGTGGAGGGGAGAGGGGGAAAGGGAAGGGAGGGGAGGGGGAAAAAACATATGTGAGATATATATGTGCCTCTGCATTTGCACACACAGATATTTGAATTTTCCACTACTTCCTTTGGCAATAATAAATTATGCTTCCTTTTTAAAAGATTTGCTCTAATTAAAGGATTATGAGTCGATGCTGAAGAATATAACCAAATAGTTCCTATTGTTCTGTAGCCAACCAGTATGTTTGTGCCAACTAAGAATTATGTGGTTTATTTTTTATTTGCTTTTTCTTTTTTTGCCCCAGATTGTCTTTCTGTTTGGCAAGTTCTTTCTTCCACTGCTCAATGGCTATCAGAAATCTAGAGATTCTAGATGACTTCAGATTATCATTATACTCAATTCTCTCTGTAGTTTTGTTTATTTCTATTTATTTATTTATTTAGGTTTTTGCAAGGCAATGGGGTTAAGTGGCTTGCCCAAGGCCACACAGCTAGGTAATTATTGTGTCTGAGGCCAGATTTGAACTCAGGTACTCCTGACTCCGGGGCCAGTGCTGTATTTACTGCGCCACCTAGCCGTTTTGATCCAAGAAGTCTTTCAAGAGATTTGGGGAGGGGGGGGCTATATTGAATTTTTACCCTTTTCTTTTTGCATGTAATTGGTTATACCTGATGCCAAATCAGCCACATCTCTGGAATAATGTTGCTAGAACAGCCCTGTCTCAATTACAATGATCAGATATTCAAAATCAACAATATAAATCCACAAAATAAAATAAAAATTGAAAGCTAAAGATTTTCAAATAATTAACTTCATATTGAAATTGCACTAATTCTTTGGATTATATCTCAAGCCACTGCTATATGGAAGTTATAGAATTAAATATTAAAATTTTTTCTCCATTTCATCCTTACTCAATCCTAGTGGTATTGCTTCATTGTATTTTACAGTCTGTCACACCCTGTTGTTTGTTTTGCTTTGTGTTTGTTAAGCTCTCCTCATTATTGATTTATACAAATGCCCAAGAAGTCAGCTTTATATACTTAACACTATCCAAAACAAAGTATTAAAAGTATATATAACATTAAGAAGTCCAGTTCAGATTCTGCAATCCTCTCTCCTATATTTTATTTATCTTCTTCTCTTTTTATCTTCCCTCCCTATCTCTTTTCCCACCCCCTTCCTCCTTTACTCCCTCTCCCTCCCTCTAGCGACTCCTACTGTAGTTTTCATTTGCCATGGCCCAACCTCCAGTATCCCTGGCACTGAGACTGAGGGTGTGTGATGCAGGGTGGTACAGGCAGATTATTGCTCTTTCCATTTGATTTATGGATTGCTTCTGGCTAATGGGAGCTATTAACTCACAACTTGGTGACCTTTTGGCCTCTATTTTAACTCTTGGGGTACATTAGAGAAAACATTGCTCCAAGAAACTAAGGATTGAAAAAATACATGAGAAATGTTTACTAAAACATGGGATAATAGGTTTAGAGCTGGAGGAGGACCTCAAGCCATCTCATCTCATCTAACTCTCTCTCTCTCTCTCTCTCTCTCTCTCTCTCTCTCTCTCTCTTTAAATGGATGTAAGAGGCAGCTAGGTGGTGCAGTAGATAGAACACTGGACTAAAGACAGTAGGACCTGAATTCAAGTCTGGCCTCAGACATTTGAAACTTACTAGCTGTGTGACCTTGGGAAAGTCACTTAAATGCTCACCAAAAAAATGGATATAAAAACTGATAACCAGGAAGAATGAATGATTTGCCCAAGGTTACAGAAAAAGAATTTGAACCCAAGACTGTTGTTTTTAATTGTGTCTTACTCTTTGTGGTCTCATTTGGAGGTTTTCTTGGCAAATGCATACTGTCATGGTAAGCATTTCCTTCTCCAGCTCATTTGACAGATGAGGAAACTGAGGCAACCAGGGTAAAGTGACTTGCCCAGGGTCACAGAGCTAGGAAGTATCTAAGGTCAAGTTTGAACTCAGGAAGAGAGGAGCCTGCCACCAGGCTCAGCATGGTATCCACTGCACCACCTATCTGCTATGCAAAGACTCCATACATCTAATTCTTATGAACTTAGAAATCAAAAAAGACAATCTCCTAAACTAAATGTAAACCGTGGTCTGATCTCAAAAAACATGAAAAAAAAGGTCACTTTTCATCGGAAACAGCATTTGCCCAACTTATCTCTCTACTTGTCCTATTTCGTATATGAAACTAATAATGTTTGAGTAGAGAATGTGGATATCTAAAATCAGAAAGAAGACTGCTGTTTCTTTTTTACTTTTAATTTACTAAATTTAATCAATTGAAATGCTACAAGAAAATCAACAGGAAAGGAAGCTCTAGTCTTTAGTCTAGATGCCAAAGTGCAGAGGTTTTGGTAATTGGAGAAAGTTCTTAAAAATGAAAAGTTATGAAATTAAAAGAAATCTATTTTCAGTTGGAATTATTTTGGAGATCTTGGGTGTAGCAGAAGACTGGGTAGTTTGGAAAATGAGAGGTTATAGAATGTCATTTTTTTTTCAGAGATGGAGAAAAAAATGATTTTTTTTTTTTGCAGTTTCTGACTATTGAAGTGCAAGATCTTAGAAGAGGTTTTTAAGATAACCCTTCTAAAGAGCTAGTTTACTCCAAGAAGACAATTACCTATTTTTCTTAAGGTATCTTAGTGTATTTCTGTCATCCCAGATAGTTCATTTTTATTTAAAGATCCTTCTATAATCAAATCTTGTATTTTCCCCCCTTTGTGAATTCCTGATTGATCAGACAGAATAGAAGTAAGAACAATAGTATAAAAGGTGAATTATCTACTGAAAAAAATTGAGAAGTAACTTTGCCTAGGGTTCAGGTTAAAATTACAGACATTTTCCACACCAGATTTTGCATTCTGTACATATGCTTGCAGCAAAGTAGACAGTGAAGGTTTATTTTGTTTTAAAGAAAGCTTATACTTAGTAAAAATATGGTGTTTTCATTTTCAATCAATTTCTAAAAGCCTATCTCCAAGTTTACTTTTTCAAGCTCTGCAGGGTAGATTATAATAATTAAGAACAATAAGATTAGGAAAATACTTAAAACTGTTTAATATTAAACAGTTTACACTTTTCTCAAGGAAGTATGTTTTTTTATCCATATTAATTTAAGAGAAAATTAATGAAATCAGAAATTTTCAGTTCATTTTTTTATCACCAACCAGTGTGGAATTGGTTGAGTCATACCTCAAAGAGAGCCTTTTGAGGGGATAGGGCGAGAAAGGATTCCTTCTGATTCCTTGAAAATGTTGATTTTTGAACAGGGGTCAATATGACTACTTTTTGCACCAACCACAGAACATACTTTTGCTTCTCTATTTCACCTGTTCTTAGATTCAAGTTACAACAAGCTGAAACCTGTGTTTAAAAAAAAGGCATCTGAGAAATGTTTCTGTGCAATCTACTTAGATGATCTCAGCTTCTGGATCACCAAGCATCTGTTTGTTGTAGTTCTGTTTGAGTAAGAACTTCCCCATCACCACCCTCCTGTTTGTCTTATGGGCTTCTGCAGCCACTGCATTTTGGAGCCTGTTGTGCTGGCCTAGCAGTCCTTGGGAGGTCAGATTTAGTACTCTGATTTCATATATTTATAATGCCAGATTTAATGACAAGCTAATTAGAATCACATCCTAATAAAGATAATAAAGCACATTAGCAATGAAAGTGTTCTAGAAAATAATAGACTAAAATGGCATATTTCTGAAGACTCAACATAAATTAGTAAGATTAAGATTCAGAAAAAGGAAATTTTGACTGACGTGCAAAATGAGGTAGGAAGATTACATTTTCAAGTATATTTGTGTTGCCCAAGTACTAAGTTTAGGAGCAATATCATTTTTAATATTGGCACATACAATGCAATCTCTCCTCCCTCATAAGCCTCCTCTGGCCTATCGAAGTTCCTATGGCAGTGTGATGCTGCATATAATTCTTATATGTAAATTAAATCATAAATGCACTCAGGTAGTTTACTACTTAAAGGAACTCTATAGTTAATCCTTTTATAAAGGGAATATTTATAGTAAGTGCATATTTTGTTTATGTTTTCTTAAATTACTTACTAACTTGTTTTGAGAAAAGCCCTAAATGGAATTCATCTTTTGGTCTTCCAACAGTTTAGATCATTTTTATTCATTCAATCAAACCATTTATTTCATTTCTCTTATGTACTAAGATCATGCATATTACCAGAAGAATTAGATACTATGATATATATAATCTAATGTATTAGTTCTTAAAATTCTTAGTCTTGATCCCTTTACATTCTTCAAAATTCATTTGATTTTCCATCCCCCCGAGAGCTTTTTTTAAATACATGTTATATCTCAATAATTTATTATATTAGAAATTAAAACACCTTGGTATCATTATGGAAACAGTTTTTACCTCAAGGATCTGGGGCACCTTTAGGAATATTCAGACCACACTAAGAATTACTGATATGAGATAATAATACATGATAAGAATATTAGAGAGGCATCAATAAAGTGCTCCATGATGTCTTATGAAGGGAAATTACCAGGTGGAAGCATTTAAGCTGAATTTTTTTTAGGATTGTTTTTTTTTTTGCAAGGCAAATGGGATTAAGTGGCTTGCCCAAGGCCACACAGCTAGGTAATTATTAAGTGTCTGAGACAGGATTTGAATCCAGGTACTCCTGACTCCAAGGCCGGTGCTTTATCCACTATGCCACCTAGCCGCCCCATTTAAGCTGAACTTTAAAGGACATGTGGGATTCTTTTTTCAGTTGTTGGTCAAGGCAGGACAGTGAATTCCAGGAACAAGAAAAAGGTATTTGAGCCAAGGCACAAAGGCAGAAAAGTTGGAGATAATAGAGGATATTGCATTCTATGTGATCCTAAACCTAAGCTAAGTGAATTTAAAAACATTCAGATCAATTTTTTTTTATATATAAGTCAAGAGGCTTACCCTAAAAATATAAGAATCATGTAGATGGGCAGCAAAAGCAATGTGCTAGAGTGGAAAGGAAAATAGCTTTAGAGACTTTTAATCCATTTCTGCTATTTAAATAGTGTGACCTTGGAGAAGGCACTTAAGTCTTTATTTTAGTCGTTTGTTAAATGAAGGGGTTGTACAAGATTATCTTTCAGCTCTTGATCTTATGATCCAGGATTGACAACCTAGAAGCATGTCACCTAGGCAGTCATTTAAGCCCCTGGGATCAGCATTCCTTTGTCCTTTTAAGTGTCTGGCAGGATGTGATTTTTTTTTTTTCCCTAAGGAATAGGCTTTCTAATAAGATCTGACCTACAGGCATTACCAATCTCAATGTTTCTCAAATAGCTGTATTTCCATTCTCAGAGAGGACATTATGTATCTAAGGGAAAGGATCTCTAGTTAAATTAATTCACTCCAGCTTTTGAAACTGGAAAAATGAGGCTTCATAATAAAGGAGCGCTCTTTTCTCTTCCCTCAACTGCTCTAAATTAAATACCTAGACAGATATCCAAGTAAAAAGTTTCAATCAAAACCAGTATCCCATAGGAAAGTGAAAACCTGAGCTCCCATATGGTAAATACCAGTAAATTTAAAGTTGTTTCCTATATCCCAGTTTTACTTCTGATATGCTGAAATCCCTAACAGCACTGGTGCCCCCCCCAACATGCATCATCACCCATATGCCTCTGCCTTCGTGTCCTAATTCTCACACTATCTCCATCCCAAAACACATAGATCTTGGGAATTCAAGACTTGAGAAAAATAAGCATTCCCTCACCCAGAGGTTGTAAACCCCTTATTAGAAAACCCAGACCAGGACCTCTAAACATCATCCACCTTCAACTAGGAATTCAGAAAGATAGGTCTATATCACTACCAAGGAAAAAAATGCACCTGACAGTTCTAAGATGGTGGCACCAGAGTACCTTGTCCTTCTTTCCCATTCACCTGTGGTTGTCACCTTAGATGAGTTTGAAGGTGTGGTCAGGTCATGGAGAAGACACCTGGGTCCCAGGAAGGTTTTAAGCTTGACACTGGAGGTGGTAACCTGTGAATAGGCCCTGCAGCACGGTGAGGGTGTGGTCCCTGTTGACTCACCCTGCTCAGGTGATGGACTGCAGGATCCTGCCCCAGCTGCAGCCACCCTCCTGTGGGACTCCAAGCAGTACCAAGTAGAACAAGTTACTGCAACTTAGCCTGGAGGAATTGCAAAATGCTGGTGTGGTGGAGGGAGGTCACCACCAGCCCCAGACCAACCAACTTTGTTAACTTAGCTGTAACACTGAAGATGTACTGGGATCCTCTTTTTCCCGTCCAAAGATCATTCTTAATTTCCTGTATTCAGCCTTTTAAAGATGAGTCTCTGGATCTAAGGTGTGCCTTTACACAAGCCAACATATGACTCATTAGTAACAGAAAGAGCCTACCAGGTGGGGATAGTAGCCTTCTAGTTAGTTTGGACATGCATAATGAAACCTTTCCACTTCCAGAACGGGGCTACCCCTCCACATGAGAATTTGAAAGTAAAACTAATGATTTAGTGTCCAGTAGCTCTAAGGAGTGAGTTATGAGTGGATAATTCAGTGCAAGAATTTAGCCCTTAACTGACAACTAGAGTTAATATATGTGTTCTTCAAGGAAAATTGTGATGTTTTAGTTCAAGGGATGATTACAACCTAGCCATGATATCCTCTTGAGGGGGGCGGGGGGGGGGGAGAATCCTATACAGGCTAGAAAGGACACTGGATTTTAAAAAAATAGACATTAAACAATTGGGATAGGATTTGTAGAGTGTTTTAAAGTTTAGAAGGGGCTTTACCTCTTATCTAATCCTTACAAGAATTCTTTGAATTAGGTACTATAATCCCCATTTTTACAGGTGAGGAAACAGAAATATTAAATAATGTAAGTAAGTATTTGAGGTAGGATTTGAAATTAGGTCTTGACTCAAGTCTAATACTCTGTCCTTTTCACTACTTAGATAATGCAAAGAAGAGATATACTGCTAATTAAAGGGAAAATAGAGAAACTGAAAACTAAAAAGCTATAAAGAAAAACTAAAAGTTCTTTAAAAAAGAATTTGTAAATTTGGTGAACCTTTAGTCAACCCAATTAAAAAAATAAGACAAAAAATAAATTCAACAAGGTGAAATCACAGTAAAATGAGAATTAGAATTATTAGAACCTGCTATGTTCTAACAAAATTGAGAACCAAAAGAAACAAATACTTTCAAAACTATAAAGTACTGAAATTAACAAAAAACCAAATAGATATCTTAAATAATCTAGACACAGAAAAGGAAATAGAAAGAGGCAGAAACTCCTGGTCTGGATGGATTCATAGGAGAATTTTGCCAAACTTTTAAAGAAGAACTTGTGTTGCACACAAACACTCCCAAAAAATTGGGAATGCCCTCTACCAGACCTCTTTAATGAAACAAATATAATCAATAAACATTTATTAAGTACCTACTATGTGCCAGGCAATATAGAGTGAAGGTTACAAATACCAAAAAATAGTCCTTACCCTCAGGGAGCTTACAATCTAATTGGGGAAGACAAGATAAACAAAAAGCTGAAATAGGAGTGGAGTATGATGGAAAAATCAAAGAAATGCAAAAAGAATACAGCTGGCTGCAGAATGAAGAAATGTCCTAATACCTAAATCAGGGGAAGATAACATGCAAGCTTTACCAATATCATTAATGAATATCAATTAAAATTTTAAATAAAATCCTGTCAAATTATAATCATCATGCTCAAGTTGGATTTATACCAAAAATGCTAGTATGATTCAACATTAGAAAAATAATCATTAAGTTTTTAAAAAATATCTCAGTAGAGTTGACAAAATACAGCACTGATTTTTTTTAATGTACAAAGTATTTGCTGAGAAGGACCCTTTTTTAATGTTATAAAGTATACCCAAAGCAACTGCCATATCAAAGAAACGGTACTAGTACCTTTCCCAGTAAATAGTGCAAAAACAAAGATGCTCACTGTCTCTGCTACTGTTTGAAATAGCTAGAAGTGTTAGCAATAACGAGAAAAAATGCAAACAAATAAAAATGATTAGTTTGCTGATTACATAATAATTTAAGAAATTCTGGGATGTCAGCATAGAAATGAATGCTTTACTAATAAAATTATCAAGCAGATATTTTATAGAACTTGAAAAATAATAAAACTCATTTAGAGAAACAAAAGATTTAAAATGTTGAAGGAAATAATGAAAAGAGGAAGGAAAAAGAAGAGATAGCACTTGAGAACCCCCAACAATATTATAAAGTAGTAGTTATCAAAATCATTTAGTATTTGTTAGGAAATAGAGATAGATCAATTGACAAGGAAAATCCAAAATGGTGAACTCAGTGGCTCAATATTTTATAAATTGGGAAACAAATTACTTAGGAAAAAACTTTCTCTTTGATAAAAACTCATGGGAAAATTGGGAAGCAATCTTTTTATTCTAAAAATTCAAAATAGAGATCATATTAAAAAATAAAAAGCAGTTCATATACCTTTGTAGCAATATATGAGATATAATCTTAATCAAATAGGGGATAGAGGCAGTAGATACAAAAAGTAAAATAGATAGCTTTCATGACATGAAAAACTTCTGTACTAACAAAATGAACATTTCTGGGAAAGCTAAGAAAGTAAGAAATCAAATGAGGAATATTATCTTTGTATTACATTTCTCAAAAAATGTTTTGGTATCCAAGATACATAGACAACTAATAAATATGTAAGATATATTAAAATATGTGCATATATGTTTATTTGTGGATATATGTATACTCACATATGAAGATATAGATATATAAAAAATGCACCAATATGTCTATTCACAACACTTCTAACATTGACTTTTCTCACCATTGGCATCTTTGACAATTTGCAAGGTGTAAACTGAAAACTTGTTCCCCCCCCCCTTATTTTTCTTTTTTAAAAAACATGGAATGGTTATCTGGATGGGTGAAGGGCAAAGGATACTGGAGAAAATCTTGTAATCTAAGAAACAAGATATCAAAAACATTTAAAATAATTAACTTTTTTTGGAAATATTATTTTTCCCAATTACATGTAAAGATAGTTTTCAACATTCATTTCTATAAAATTTTGAGTTCCAAGCTTTTTCTTCGTCCCTCCCCTTTGCAAGAAAGCATGCAATCTGATTTAAGCTGTACATGTGCCATCATGTAAACATATTTCCATATTAGTCATGTTGTGAAAGAGGAATTGGAACAAAAGGGGAAAGCCAGAAATTAAACAAACAAATGAACGAATAAGTGAAAATAGTATTCTTTGATCTCACATTCGGACTCCTTAGTTCTTTTTCTGTATGTAGCATTTTCCATCATGAATCTTCTGGAATTGTCTTGGATAATTGTATTGCTGAGAAGAGTTAAGTAAATCATAGTTGAATATAACAGTGTTACTGTATACGATGTTCTGGTTCTGCCTCACTTCATGTAAGTCTTTCCAGGTTTTCCTGAAATCTGCCTGCTCGTCATTTATATCACAATGGTATTCCATTATGTTTATTTTACACAACTTGCTCAGCCATCTCCAATTATTAGCATCCCCTCAATTTCCAATTCTTTGCCACCATATCTTTTATATATATTTTTTACATGTAGGTCCTTTCCCCTTTTTTGAAATGATCTTTTTTGGGATACAGACATAATAGTGGTATTTATAGATCAAAAGTTAAGCACATATTGGTTGCCCTTTGGGCATAACTCCAAATTGCTCTCCAGAATGGTTGGATCAGTTCACAAATCTACTAATAATGCATTAGTGTTCCAATTTCCCCACATCTCCAACATGTCATTTTCCTTTTCTGTCATATAATCCCAATCTGATGAGTGTGAGATGGTTCCTCAGAGTTATTTTAATTTGCATTTCTCTGATCAATAGTGTTTTAGAGCATTTTTAATGGGACTATAGATAGCTTTAATTTCTTCATCTGAAATCTGCTTATAGCCTTTGACCATTTATCATTTGGGAATGACTTAAATTCTTATAAATTTGGTTCAATTCTCTATATATTTAAGAAGTGAAGCCTTTATCAGAACTATTTTCTGTAAAAAAAATTTCTGCCTCCCTTTTAATCTTGGTTGTCTCATGTTTGTGCAAAACCTCTTTTAATTTAATGTAATCAAAATTATCCATTTTGCATTTCATAAGGTTCTCTATCTCTTATTTGGTCATAAGTAAACTATTCTTTGCTCTCCTAACTGGCATCACCCTTGATGTCTAAATTATGTACCTATTTTGACCTTATCTTGGTATATGATGCGAGATGTTGGTCTATACCTAGTTTCCGCCATATTATTTTCCAGTTTTTAGCAAGCAGTGAATTCTAATCCTGAAACCTGGAGTCTTTGGGTTTATCAAACCAGTAGTCATTTACTACTGTACCTATGTACCCATCACTTTATTTTATTATACATCACTTTATTTCTTAGCCAGTTCCAGATTGTTTTGATGATTGCTACTTTTTAATATAGTTTTAGATCTGGAATGGCCAGGCCACCTTCCTTTGCATTTTTTTTATTAATTCTCTTGATAATCTTGACCTTTTGTTCTTCTAGATAGACTTTATCATTTTCTTTTGCTGTTTAAAATAATTTTGATTAGTATGGCACTGAATAAGTAAATTAATTTAGATATGATTGTCGTTTTTATTATATTAACTCAACCTACCCATGAGCAGCTGATATTTTACCAGTTGTTTAGATCTGACTTTATTTTTGTGAAAATTTTTATAATTATGTTCATATAGTTCCTGGGTTTGTCTTGGCAAGTAGACTCCCAAATATTTTCTAGTATCTATAGTTATTTTAAACAATTTATCTTTCGAGCTCATGTTGCTGGACTTTATTGGTAATATAGAGAAATGCTGATGATTTATATTGGTTTATTTTATATCAAAATTTTGTTTAAGTGTTAATTATTTCAAGTAGCTTTTTTTTGATTCTCTAGCATCCTCTAAGTTTCTTCAATACCTATTCTAATTCCTTTACATTTCTTTTTCTTACTGCTAAAGCTAACATTTCTCATAACAATATTGAATAATAGTGGTGTTAATGAGCATCCAATAATGATCTTATTGGGAAGGCTTCCATCATATCCCCTTACAGATAATGCTTACTGACAATTTTAGATAGGTATTGCTTATCATTAAGGGAAAACTCCGCTTATTCTTCTGCTTTCTAGTGCTTTTAATAGGAATGGGTGCTATATTTTATCAAAAGTTTTTTCACATCTATTGAGATTTCTGTTGGTTTTGTTATTGATATGGTCATTTATGCTAATAGTTTTCATAATACTGAACCAGTCCTACATTTCTGGCATAAATTCCACCTGGTATTATCCTGTGTATTATACTGATAATGAATTGCTGTAATCTTTTTGCTAATTTATTTAAATTTTTTTCATTAGCATTCATTAGGAGAATTGGTTCTATAACTTACTCTGTTTTAGATTTTCTTGATTTAGATATCAGAACCATATTTGTATCATAAAAGGAATTTGGAAGGACTCCACTTATTTTTCCAAATAGTTTATATAGAATTGCTATTAATTATTCTTTGAATGTTTGTAGAATTCACTTGTAAATCCATCTGACCCTAGAGAGTTTTTTCTTAGGGAGTTGATGGCTTGTTCAGTTTCTTTTTTTCTAGATTGGGATTATTAGTATTTTATTTCTTCTTCTGTTAATCTGGACAAATTATATTTTTGTAAATATTCATCCATTTCACTCAGATTGTCATATTTATGGGCAAACAGGAAAAATAGTTCCTAATTATTAGTTTCCTCTTCATTGGAGGTGAATTGATCCTTCATTTTTGATTTTTCTTCTTTCTCTTTTTAGTCACATTAACCAATGATTTATCTATTTTGTTGAGTTTTTCTCCATAAAACCAGCTGTTAGTTTTATTTGTTCAATGGTTTTCTTAACTTTCAATTTTATTAATCCCTCCTTTAATATTTTCAAAATTTCCCTAATACCTGCTCTGACTCCAGCCTATCCTTTTTGGTATATTGTCTCATATTGATTATTTCTATCATTTGTTGTTTGACCCACTCCTTCTTTGTTCTTAGACTATTTAGTTTTTTAATAATTTTTAATCCTTTCCATGGCCCTTTATTACATGCAATTTTTATTGCATCGTAATTTGAAAAGAATGCATTTAATATTTCTGCCTTTCTGCAATTGAATGTGAGGTTTTCAATGCCCCAATACATGGTCCATTTTTGTGTAGGTACCATGTGTCACTTAGAAGAAGGTATATTCCTTTCTAATCCCCATTCAGTTTCTCCAGAGGTCTAGCATATCTAATTTTTCTAAAATTCTGATCACCTCCTTAACTTTTTATTTTGTCATTAGATTTATCTAGTTCTGAGAGGGGGAGGTTGAGGTATATTTTTGCTGTCTATTTCTCCCTGTACCTCCATGTAACTTTTCCTCTAAGGATTTGGTTGTTATACCGCTTGGTATATGTAGGTTTAATATTGATATTACTTCCTCCTACACTTTTTAGTAAGGTGTAGTTTCCTTCCTTATCTCTTTTAATTAGATGTGTTTGCTTTTGCTTTATCTGAGATCAGGATTGCTCCCCCTGCTTTTCTTATTTCAACTAAAGCATAATTCTGCTCTAGTTTTTTATCTTTAGTCTATGTGTGTCTCTCTGCTTCAAATGTGTTTCTTGTGAACAATATATTGAACAATTCTGGGTTTTTTACTCTACTCTGCTATCTGTTTCTATTTTATGGAACAGTCATTTCATTTACTACATTTATGATTACTATCTTTTTCCTTCCATCTTATTTTCTCCATATTTAGAATTTTCTCTCTCCTGTCACTCTGTCCCACTTCACCAGTCTTTTTCTTATGACTACCACCTCCCTCAATCTTTCTTCCCTTTTATTACAACCCTGCCCTTTTCTTTTCCCCTTCCCCTCCTATTTACCTATAGGGAAAAATAGATTTTTTTTACCCAACTGCATGTTATTCCCTCTTTGATCCAAATTCAATGACAGTAAGGTTCAAACAATACTCACCCTCTGCACACTTTCCCTCTACTGTAATAGGTCTTTCTTACCTCTTCATGTGATAGAATTTACTCCATTCTTCCTCCCCTTTACTCTTCTCCCAGTACAATCCTTTCACTCCAATAAAATTTTTATCATTACATCAAAGTAAATTTATACCCATTTATACCCATTTATACCCTAAGTATACTCCCTCTAACTGTCCTAATGCACTTGCCAAAAAGATGATTTTATGGAGAATTCACACAGAGCATGCCATGTGCTCATAGAGGATCAGAAGAAATGATGTAGGAACACCCTAAAGGTCTCTTAAAAACTTTTAAATTGATTATGCATCATGGGAGACAATGGCACAGGACTCCCCAGCATGGCGTGCCCTCATTAGAAAGAGTGCTATGAGCAAGGCAAAATTGAAGCAATGCAAAGGAAGTGTGAAATGCTCTAGGTGTAGAATACCCACCTCAGGTGTTCATATGGTCTATTTGTACCTGACCTGTGGTAGAGCATTCTGAGCTCATTTGGTTTGATCAGTCACAGCTGGACACACTATCTTGGCTCTAACCTAGCAAAGTCATTTTGATCCTCTTCAATAAGGAAGGACAAGAACCATGCCCTAATAGAGATACAGTGCTTAAGAATTAAAAGTATCCTCTTCCCATGTAGGGATGTAAACAGTTTAACCTTATTGAATATCATGGTGTTTTTTTCTTTCCTGTTTACCTTTGTATGCTTCTTTTGAGTCCTGTATTTGGTGAAGAACAGATTTTCTGTTCAACTTTGGTCTTTTCATCCAGAAAGTTTGAGAGTCCCCTATTTCACTGAATGCCTATTTTTACACTGAAAGATTATTCTAATTTTTCCTAGGCAATTGATTCTTAGTTGTTCAAGCTCCTTTGCCTTCCTAAACATCATATTCCAAGTCTTCTGATCCTTTAATGTAGAAGCTATTAAGTCCTGTGTAATCCTGACTGGCTTGACCTGAAAGTTCTGGAATTTGCCAACAATATTTTTTGGAGTTTTCATTTTAGGTTCTCTTTCAGGTGGTGATCAATGGATGTTTTCAATGACTATTTTATCCTATGGTCCTGGGATATCAGGGCAGTTTTTCTTGATAATTTCTTGAAAGATGCTGTCCATGCTTTTTTTTTTCTATCATGACTTTTGGGTAGTTCAATAATTCTTAAAAATTATCTTTCTGGGACAGCTAGGTGGCGCAGTGTATAGAGCACCGGCCCTGGAGTCAGTAGTACCTGAGTTCAAATGCGGCCTCAGACACTTAATAATTACCTAGCTGTGTGACTTAGGGCAAGCCACTTAACCCCATTGCCTTGCAAAAACAAAACAAAACAAAATTCTTTCCTGGATCTTTTTTCAAGTGTATTTTTTTTCCACTTAGATATTTTACATTTTCCTCTATTTTTTCATTCTTTTGATTTTGTTTGACTGATACTGGATGTCTCAAAGAATTCTTAGCTTTTACTTGCCCAATTCTAATATTTAAGAAATTATTTTCTTCAGTTTGAGTCTTATTGTACAAAATAACAAATATGGAAATGTTTTATATGATTGCACATTTTTAACCTACATCATATTGATTGCAATCTCAGGAAGGGGGGGGGAAGAAAAAGGAGAGAGATAAAATTTGGAATTCAAAACTTTAAAAATGTAAAAAGTTGATTTAAATATGTAATTGGAAGAAATAAAATATTATTTTCTAAAAAGTAAGAAAAGTGACCGAACTGTGTGTGCACAACCTTTGGCCTTAGAATACTATTACTGGTCATATAATTCAAGAAAATCAATGACAGTGAAAAGTCCTCTCTACATATATATAATATACATCAGCACATTTCCCAGTAGGGCAATGAAGACTGATAAAATGGGGTCAGAAAGCAGGAGAATCAAGAGTGATCAGTGACATGAAAATCCAAAGAGGAGAGTTTTCAGTATTAGGTGGACAAAAGTGTCAAAAACTACAAAAAGACAAGAAGGTTGAGAACTGAAAATGATGTAGTCTGTAAAAAGGGGGAAAAGATTGGGGGGCTGAAAACCATCTTGAAGGTATTTGAGATCTGTCACATCAAAGCTTATATTTGTTGTTTCTCCCATTAGAATGTGAGCTCCTTGAGAATTTCCAATATTTGGCATGATGCTTTTGTACATTGTTGCTTTTCAATTGTTTCAGCCATATCTTCATGATGCCACTTGCGTTTTCTTGTCAAAGATACTAGAGTGGTTTTCCATTTCCTTCTCCAGATTTTTGCAGAAGATAAAAATTGAGACAGATACCCAGAGTCACACAGGTAATTAAGTATTTGAGATTGAATTTGAACCCAGATCCTCCTTACTCTAGATCTGGCACTCTGCTCACCTAGTTGCCCTACACTGCACATATTAATTACTAATAAATGTTTTCTCACTCATTAACCAAGGAGTAGACTTATTTTTTTGGACCCAGAGGATAGAACTAGGAATAATAACTGGAAGTTGCAAAGAAGCAAATTTCAGTTTGATATCAGGAAAAACTTCCTAATAATTGGAACTACCTCAAAGTGGAATAGGCTTCCTCAGGAGGTTTACCCTCATTTAGTCTTCAGATTTTCTACCTGCTATTGGTAACCAGGTAGTTCAGGGCATGGAGCTCATGTCTAAAGTCAGAAAGACCTGAGTTCAAATATGACCTCAGACATTTAGCAAGTGTGATCCTGAGCAAGTCATATAACCTCAGTTTCCTCATCTATAAAATTGGGATAAGAATGGCATCTACCTCCTAGAGTTATTGTATTGATAAAATGAGATAATAATTTATGATGTGCTATATAAATTTTAGTTATTACTATTACAAGGGTTCTTAATATCTGGTGTGAACTTGTTTTTTAAAATATCTGTGTAATTTGTAAATTCATAAATTTATTGTAAAATTTATAAATCTATAATTTTGTAAAAATATTTGGTTAGTTACATTTCTGTGCAATCAGTTTCCTTTGTAGTCTTATATGTTTTATTTTATCTACTGAAAAACGTGATTTGGAGAAGGGTCCCAAGGCTTCACTATACTGCCAAAAGCATCCATGACAAAGAAAAAATCAAGAAACCTTGATATAGAGAGAATTCTTTCAGTATGGATTTCATTGAATGACTTCTGAATTACCTTCTAACTTCTATAGAGATTGTATAATTCTGAAGATCATTGATTAACCTCATTGCTTCACTCAAATTTAAGATTACTTTTTTTAAAAAAGAAGAAAGCTGCATTTAAAAAACTGAAGTATTCAAAAATGATGTTAGTTTATAAAGGAAGCAGGAAACTCTCAAAACTAGTGTTCTTGTCCATCTTCTTTTCCTTCCTCTCCTGACCTTACCCACTTTACTTCATCCTGAAAGGGGGAAAATCATCCAAAGAAGTCTTGAAAGGGTCATGAAATCACTAAAGGGCAGCCTGCAGCACCATCTGTGGAAGCTGGGAAAGGAAGAGATAGTTGTACTGGGTTGAGATGTTAGAGAGAGTTTATAAAGTGATTATATGAATATCAGCTTTAAGAGCTTCTTAAACACTAACTTAGGGAAACACCATTTCCTCTCCCAGTTCTTTCTTTTAAGTCACTTACCCAGACTTGGGACCCTACCCAAGACCAGGGCATGATTCTAAGTAATGACTTACAAGGCTTACTAAGATAGACTGAATAGGTAAAATTTGAAGTGCAAAGCTTTAAAAAGTATAGTCTGGGCAGATAACCCAGTGGATAGAACACTAGCCCTGGAGTTAAGAAGATCTGAATTCAAATTCAACCTTAGAAATTTATTAGCTTTGTGACCCTAGGCAAATCACTTAACCACAGCTAAGAGAGAGAGAGAGAGAGAGAGAGAGAGAGAGAGAGAGAGAGAGAGAGAGAGAGAGAGAGAGAGAGAATAAGAGAGAAAGAAGAAAGAAGAAAGAAAGAAAGAAAGAAAGAAAGAAAGAAAGAAAGAAAGAAAGAAATAAAGAAAGAAAGAAAGAAAGAAAGAAAAGAATAGTGGGGTCTGGAGAGCAACTGATACTGAAGAATATTTATGATTTCTTAGGAAAGATCACATACCATATATGACTAAATAACTTGAAGATCTTTGAAGTAGGAGCCAACAGACTTTCATTTTCATTGTGACCTTGGACTAATAACCTCACTAGTGTCCAGTCTCTTCAGTTGGGAAATGAGAGGCTATTGCCTAGTTCAGGCCTTCATCA
Organism: Macrotis lagotis; assembly: GCF_037893015.1. Lineage (NCBI taxonomy): Eukaryota > Metazoa > Chordata > Mammalia > Peramelemorphia > Peramelidae > Macrotis > Macrotis lagotis. The sequence continues at coordinate 153,415,597 of NC_133658.1, forward strand.
CTTCTTCTCAGGACTACTGGATATCAATAATTGAGTCTTTGCTCATTTCAATCTATCTTCCACTCACCTGCTAAAGTGATTTTTCAGGGCAACTAGGTGGCGTAGTGGATAAAGCACTGGCCTTGGAGTCAGGAGTACCTGGGTTCAAATTTTGTCTCAGACACTTAATAATTAACTAGCTGTGTGGCCTTGGGCAAGCCACTTAACCCCATTTGCCTTGCAAAAACTAAAGTGATTTTTCCAAAGTCCAAGTCTGACTATGTCACTTCTCCCCCCCCCCCCCCATATCCAATAAACTCCACTGGCTTCCTATTATTCTCAAGATCAAATATAAAGACCTCTGTTTGACATTTAAGCTCTTCCTAATCTGGCTCCTTCATATCTTTCCTTTACCCCCCCCCCCACCACACACACACACTCTGTGGCCTGGCTACACTGGACTGCTTTTTTTGTTACTCCCACAAGATATACTTTCTGTGGTTGCCTTACATTGCAGGCCCTCATGCCTGGAAGGAGCTACCCCCCCACCTCTCCTTCTTTGCTTCCTTGCTTCCTTGCCATCTCACCTTCTGTAACTGAACTGGGAAAGGTTCTTCTAATGAGCACAAATTTTTTAGTGGCATATAAAATTATAAATCAGATGTAGCTTAAATATATATTAGCTACCAAAAATATGTATTTTAACTATTAAAATATACATATATGAATGTATATTTGAATTACTATTGACAAGTATATAATTATATGTTTAAATACATATATTTATAAATAAGTATAAACATTTAAATAATAAATATGATAAAATTATATGTAAACATATGTAAAATGCATTATATATGTACAAACACACTCATATATATATATATATATATGTATGTATATCCCTTGAACCAACAAGAAATTTTCTTTTTCCTTTGTTTCTTTATTTCCCTCTAAGGTTAGTAGAAAAATTCAACTGCAAGGAGCAGTTAAAGATGTGGTTCATGTGCACATCACATCTAAATTTCAAATTCAATTCTGATAACCTTAACTATAGGAAAGTTTTTGACTCCCCAAAACTTCCTTCTGTAACCTGTGTGTCGGAGACTCACAACACAAGAACCTCAATTTTTCTAATCTCTTGGTTCATAGCTACAACTCAGTCAGCCTGAGCAAACAAATCATAGTCCAGCCAGGTGATAAATATGCTTCAGCAAAACAAATTCACAAATAGATCATATCTGAAAAACGTATGTTATGGTTATAGAAGTAGAGCCTATATTACATTGCTTTTTATCAGGGGGAAGGGGAAGGAAGGGAGGGAGGGAGAAAAATGTAAAAAATGATTATTGAAATCTACCATTACATATTGTTGGAAAAATAAATTTAAAAAAAAATTTATGTTAATCTGCACTTCTAGTCCATCACCCATCTCTTCCAAGAGTTGAGAGTATGATTTAAATAAAGCAGTCAGAATTAGTCACTGCATTGAACAAAATACTTAAATGGTTTTTCTTTGCCATATTTTAGTCATTCTACAAATTTGTTCTCCTTCTTCTGCTCACTCCACCGTGCCTCAGTTCATATAATTTTCCCCTAAGTTTATCTGATTTTGTCTTCTCATTTCTTTTGCCATAACAATATTCCATATTTTCTTAGACTATCCTTTGACTTTATTATAACCTCTAGTCTATCTACCTTTGCTTTGTCTTACTTTTCACCCTTCATAGTTACATTTCAGCTATTTACTGCCCTATATTTTTGAATCCCCTGTCCTTCGTCCTGTTGCCACTCATGCCTTGTCAAGAAGCATTTATCAAGAGGTTACTGTATGCCAGACACTGTCCAATCTCAATCCTGGGTTATTTTGCCCTCCCTCACTGTCTCCATTCCTATCCTAGTGTTTCCAAAAACACTGGAGAAAGTCACACAACTACCCAGTGTATTGGAACAAATGTTGACTCTAAATTCATGTTATTCATAGTTGAACTTGTATACTGTATCAGATTACTTGGTGTCAAGGGGAAGAGGAAAGAAAAAATTGTAGAACTAAAAAACACCAAAAAATGAATGTTGAAAACTATTTTTACATGTAATTGGAAAAAGTAAAATAAAATGACTTTAAAAAACAAAAAAAATAATAAATTTGTGTTATCTAACCTTAACTGGGCTACCTACAGCTTTATGTAAATCTTGTATTCTTATATGATCTTACTTTCTACCACACCTTACAACCACTGTTCAACACCTTATCTCCAGCTATGAGGTCAAATCCAGTACTCTTTGCTATGTATTATGAAGGATGGGGGGGGGGGGGGACTTAAGCACCTACTGTATTCCAGGGACTATTATCTCATTTGATCTTCACAACTTCGAGATAGCTGCCATTTGTATCTCCATTTTTTCACTTGAGGAAACTGAGACAGAGTGCTTTTTCCAGGGTCACAAAGCTTAGGAGTGTCTGAGGTCTGAACTCAAGTCTTCCTGAGCGCCATACACTCCCCATCTTTCTGACCAAAGAAAAAGGGAAGAAAATTAAGTTTAAAAGATTCTAATGCTCACTCTTGCCCCAAACAAACAAACAAATAAAAACAGAATTTATCTCCAACGAATTCCCTATATATTGAAGAAAGAAGAGTTTCTTTTTCAGGCTCACACCCACACACACCAGCACCTGCACCCAGACCTCAGCTCTGAAATTGCAGCTCCCTCCGAGTAGAGGGAGAATTAAGGTCTTTCCATATCCAATGATGGAAGCAGACAGTTCTAAAAGACAGAATTTTGCCCTCACCTCCACCTCCACCCCCAGCCTCAGCCGGGTCTTAACTCCTAGAGAGAGAAGCCAAAGGTGCTGGCTTTGGGATACTTGGGCATGGTCTCCGAAGAATGAAAAGAAGAGAAAATGCCCACCTGTCCACTTCTGATATCAGATGCAGCCTAGCAAACAGAACAGTGTGGGGCCCGGGAGACTATTGCGGCAGAACTGTTGTACATAAATATCATTTTTCACCTCCACACCTGGGTGGAGCCAAAAAGGCCCACCGTCATCTCCCCCTGGCTTTTGGCTTTTTTTTTTTTTTTTGCAGATACGCCAGGGATGAGAGAGAGAGAGAGAGAGAGAGAGAGAGAGAGAGAGAGAGAGAGAGGATTGGATTCTGTTATCTCGACTGTCAAGTGTGATTAGACTAAGGTGATTTTAGATCCTTCCGGCTCTGACATCCCATATTTGTGAAAACCCGACTCCCACCTCTTGGAGATCAGTTAATCTAGAATTGGGGGTGGGGCAGGAGAAGAGGCAGGAAAGGTCAGAGCTTGGAAGAGGAAGACTCTGGGCTAGACGGTGATTCTTCAAGGAGCCCCCCCACCCCCACCCCACCCCCCCGGTCTCGGTAAAGCTAAGTCCCTGCGCTGAGACAATCAGGCCCGCACCTAACTGCTGCGGGGCTTTCTCCGGGAGCAGACCGAGGGAGGCAGGGGCGGGGTTGCGGGATGAGGAATGAGCTTGTATAGTTGCTCAGATCCAGGTTCGGTCCCTGTTTCTCACTGAGATGGGGTCACTGTGTCTAGAGAGGGGACGGAAGGCCGGAGGCTGCAGGCAGCCCCAGAGGTGAGCTCCCCGGTCCGAGGGGGCCTCAGATCTGCGGAACTGGACTACGCCCTTGGAGGCAGTCCAGAGGGCAGCTGCGGACTGTCGGAGCTGTCCCGGACTTAGAGGGCTAGGAGAGATTCCGAATGAGCCCGACCCCAACAGAATAAGAGCCCGACCCCAACAGAATAAGGGACTTCACGCTCTCCTTCCTCACTTCTGTTGCTCCAATTCAGGTCATTTCAAAGACTGAAAAAGAATCTTTGCAATTTCCACATTGAATCAATAATTTATTCTGTGTTTTTAGTTCTTTTCATTTTATTTCTCCTTGTCTTTATTACTCTGGATTTCTTTTATTTGCCTTTTTTTTTTAAAAAAAATCTCCTTTGGCTTTCTTTATTTCGTTCTTTTCCCTTTTCTTTCACATTTTCATTGATTTTCTCTTCTTTCTTTTCTTTCTTATTGCCTTTTCTCTTTATTTCTCTCCCGAACTTCTCTCCTTCATTCTCTCCCTTTCCCCACTCTTCTTTCTCCACTTCCACCCTACCTCCCGAAACACATACTCATTATCTCCCTTTCCCAATTCAGATCATTCTCTTTTGATTAGATGCATTTTTTTCTTTAATTTCAGGACTTGAAGCATTCTATCATTTCACTCTTGAAGACTTGCCAGGGTTCCCCTCGTGCGTGGTAGAAAGTATTCCTCCAGCTCTAGGAAAGAGATCTAAGGACCCTCTTTTCCTCTCTAGAGAGTGGGAAACGCAACCTAGAAAATCCTGGGCTGACCTGGCGCCCATGCCTAACTAACTTTTCCAGGGCGGAGCTCCGCAGGAAGAGCCTAAGGGAACCTCCAGGAGCCGAACTTTCTTTTTATTCTTTGGGAAATTGCGGCTCTTCTCTAGATCCAGTCTGGTCCTCAGTGCACAGCACCGAAGATTAAGCTTGGCCCATGCACTCCCTGTCTCCTCCCAATACCTCATCAAATCCCCGAGTTGACAGTGAGCTGCAGGCGCCAAAGCGGGGCCTGGGGCCGGAAGGTTGGACCCAAGTACCCCACCCCTCCTCCAGCCTCCTCGGTCTCCCGCTGCCCCTGCCTCTCCACTCCTTCCCTTCAGCCAGTCCGGAGACAGGGATTTACTCAGTGTTTCCTTTTTATTTTTTTTAAATAGGATTCCTGGAAGAAATGACCCAGAATAGTGAGGCAAGACTTTGGAGTGGGGTTTAGTTTGACTTCTTCCCTGATGTGACAGAGAGATAAAGACAGAGAAAGGAAGGGGATAATAGGGGGAGGGGAGAGAAGAAACAGAGACAAGAGACAGAGGCGCACACACTGAGAGAGATAGAGAGACAAAGAGATACAGAGACAGAAACAGCCAGAGACAGACACACAGACACAGACAGGGAGGGAGCTCTGTGCTTCCCCTCCTCCAACCGAGAGAAGCTGCACTGAGCTCAGGAATGTTTAACACCTCTCTGTTGCCTTGGAGGTACCTGACTCGGAGGTGACTCTTTTCACCCTATCCTACCTTATTACCTCCTCTGACCTTGCAGATTGAATATCGCCTAGAAGCACTCCCCTCGCTCCATAGACTCGCCCAGGCTGAAGCGTCTGTAAGGGTCCAGTGCAAGAAAAGGATCCCCATTTTGGCAAGGGAGAACTAAATCCTCCGAGGAATCAGTTATAAAATCTTGATATTTTAGAACTGATAACAACTCCAAGTCTCCTACCTGAGGCAGGAATCCCACTTCTACGACTTCCTGGAAAAGGGACCATGCAGCCTCTATTTGAACAGGATATGAAAACTGGAGAAAAGGAGTTCAGCTGAAGTGCAGATAGGGACAATCCGAATTTTTTTTTTTTTTGAAAAGAGGAGGCAGAAATTAGAATTATCCAGACAACCACAGGTTTTTAGATTTGGAAGGAGACTTAAGAGATCTTTTCATCCAACCCCATAGCCAATAAGGAATCTTCTATTACTGTCCAATAGTCCATCCCTTGGTGGAACATCTCCAGGAACTAGGGGCTCACTACCTAATTTCAATTTTGAACATCTCCAAACTGTTAGGAAATTCTCCTTCAGACGAACCTGTCTTTTACCTTCCTGTAATTTCCTTCCATTGGTCTTTTTTTTGTCTTCTGGGACAACTCATACTGAATCTAATTGCTTGTATGGATTTTCCATTTTAACAGTATTTTTTCTACTCATTTGAAGAGCGTGATCATTGAATACTAAAACTTTAGAGTTGAAAGGAACCCTCCAGTTTATCTAGATCCAGGAATCCCCAAAGACCTGGATTCAAATTCTACCTCTTACACTGGCTGTATGACTCTGGGCAAAACACAACCTCTTTTCAACTTCAGTTTCCACATTGACCAAATAAAGTTAATGGTACCTATTTCCATATAGTTATGAGACTCAGATGAAGTAATGCATATAAAACACTTTGCAAACCTGGAAAACTTTATAGTGGTGAAACTTCAGATTACTAATTTCTCTGGTGTATAGTTTGGAAATTTCTTTAATGCAAAACTTTCAACTTGTTCATAATTTATGGTTGGTTGCAGTTGCTAAGAGGTTAAATGAGGGCATCCCATGTCTAAGGCAGGACTGGAATTTAGGTTTTCCAACTCCAAAATGGGGTCCTTTATTCATTAAGCCATATTACCACTATCACTGGTTAACTCCTTACTGCATTTTCCTTTTCTTTTTCACCCTCCTCTTTCTCCTCCATTCCCTTCCCTTCTCCTCTGCTCCCTCTTCTTCCTTCCCTCCTCCATTTTCTTTTTCCTTTCTCTCTTCTTTTCCCTTCCTCCATCCTTCGCTTCCTTCCTCTGTGGATGATGATGATGAACTGTTGTTGCTTAGGTGAATTGGGGTCTCCTGGCTTTCTTATTTCCACTGTATCTGATACAATGCAAAAATAAATAGATCTATAGGTAAATTCATCATTATTTGGACATACTGTTGTATGTACAGAGTTTCCTTTTAAAATGGCCTAAAATGAACATCCTATGAGATTAGATGCTATCTCTGTCAAAAAGCTATGTTGAAGTCCATTCAGCATTCACACATAGCAGATATATCTTTTCTAAAGAATTCTACATAAAGAATTCATACAATGACTTTAATATACAGAATCACTATGTCTGTGACTACACAGAATGACTTTGATAATTTATAATGTTGCTAGTAATAAGGATTCACACGGGTATAGCACTTTATGGGTCATATGACTTCCTTTAACTCATGAGCACCCCAATATACTTAAAATTCTGTAAGTTAAGTGAGAAGTAAGGAATCAGTCTCAGATCAGTTTCCTTTGGAAAGGTACCTGCCCTCTCCTGTTTTGGCATTTGATTGGTTGGCTCAGAAAGTAGAGTCATACCCGTATTCCTTATTAGGTACATGGAGCTTGTGTGCATTAGAAGCTGCTTTCAGGAGGCTAGTACTCTGCCTTTATATGGTGGATAGAAACACTGACCTTAGCAGCAGGAGAACCGGAATTCATATCCAGTTTCATACACTTGATTCGAACTAGTGACTTTGGGCACCTTACTTAACCCTGATTGCCTCGAATCCAGGATCATCTCTAAGCATCCTGATCCATATCTGGCCACTGGACCCAGATGATTCCAGAGGAGAAAATGAGGCTGGGGGTTTAGCACAGCATCCCCTCACTCAAATCCAATGCACAGGCTTGTCACAGAATCACCTCCCTGATGTCATGGCCTTCTATGAGAAAGGACAAAATATCTCAGATCTGCTTTAAAGGATTCAAGGAACCTTAGGCATGGAGAGGCAAGGATGGACTCCATTGTCCGGGTTGTAGGAGTGTGGCAAATAAATGTAAGAGTGGGTTTAGATTTAAAAAATGCCTGACTTCACATAGATAATTGAGGATGGGTGTAGGAGGAGACTGGAGTCCTCTCCAGAGAGAAAACTAGAGAAAAACAAAACAAAAAAAGAAAAAGAGAATGAGAGATTGAAACCCACTTTCTCACCTCCATCCCATTTCCTCCAACGATGAATGGACACTCTCTTCACGGACAAATAATACAAGGTCGCAGGTATGGAATGTAATTAAAAGATTCTGAGCTTTCCCACCTCCCACTGGCCGGAGGCTCTCTTGACTCCTCTGGCATCACAGTGGAATAGAATTCCACCTCAAGTTCGGAGAATTGAGAGACGTGCTATAAGGTTAGAAAAGGTGAAGGAAGGAGCATTTGGGGGGATGCCCGATACCTAAATCTATGAAAATTGTTGGTACTAAAGGTACCAAAGGTTTGGTTCGAAAAATAACTTTGTCCTGCCCATTTTGTTCTTTAGAAAATAAGCGTCT